>NC_048895.1:30796924-31077365 GCF_011077185.1 Oxyura jamaicensis | reverse complement strand
GCCGGTGCGGGGCGGGCCGCGCCTGAGGGCCTGCGCCTCACGGGCTGCGCCTCGCCGCCTGCCTCGGGGCCCCGCGCCGCGCACGGGACGGGCCCTGCCTTGCCCTGCCCTGCTCTGCCGGGCCGCCGGCGCTGCTCCGCCGACAGGTACGGGGAGAGGGGCCCGGGCCGGCGGGGAGCGCGGCCTGCTGGGCCCGGCAGCGGCGGGGCGCCGCGGGGGGAGGAGGGCCCGGCCCCCGGGGAACTGCCCTGCCCGCTGGGCCCGCGGGTCCTGCTGCGCGGTGGGGGGGGAGAACGGGAGGGGGCTGGGGGCTGGGCCCTTGTAGAGGGCCTCGGCTCCGGAGGGTGGGGGAAACTCAGAGCCGGGGGAAGGGGGGAGTCGACTGAGGGGCTGGGGGCAGCCGCCCGATGGGGTAGGCTGAGGGCATGGTGTCCGGGGTGTGCTTGTGCCTCGGGTGCAGGCTGCATGGGAAGGCACACGTGTCTGGGAGTAGTGGTACGCGAAGGCTTGTACACCTAGGAGCGGTAGGTAACTAATCCTGTACGCGTTGTGAGAACTGAAGGGATAAGCTGTGTGGCTTCTGGGCGGCATGGAGGAGGAGGAGGCTTTGGGCGGTAAGCCCGTGGTCGACTTCCAGGCACGGTGGCAACAGGTTCCTACAAGGTTCTGGACTTGTTTTGTTTGGTGGCCGCTGCGGTTAGACATAATGCGCGAGACCTTCGTGTGTAATAGGAGATGGTATGTGGACAGGGAGGCATGCATCTGCTTAGCTGCGTGCAGCTTGGTTTGTCGGGCAGTCCTGTTGAGGGCTGAGAGAGATGTCTGCCTGTCACCGGCGGAGCAAGCCCTGTTTTGTGTGTGTTGGGATGGGTCAGGACAGCAAGCAATGTGGTTTATATACTGGGAGCCTGGCAGGAGCCGTGGGCTGATGTCCTACCTGTGACGATATGGAAAGCCTGGATATTTGTTGGTTGAGCCGTGGAATACAAATTGGAAAACTTAAGGCAGTTGGCATATCTTGTGGGCACGATGGTATTGTTTGGAGAAAAGGCCATGCATGTTCTAGGAGGTATCTGTAGGCATCCGTCCGTACTTGGGGCAGATGTCAGGCAGCGTGAGCTGCTGTCTATAAGGGCATCAGCGCTTTATTCTTGTGGGTAAATTGCTAGGGTTTACCGTAGATTGAGGCTGTGAGGGAACTTGGCCATGTACTTAGAAGTAGAAATGAGCAGCGGGGGCATTGAAAGGTTTCTGTCGGTTTGGAAAGATGCAGGGGTCGGATGAGTTTGTGGGGATTGTGCCTCTACAGGGCGAAGCTTCCCGTAGGCTGTGCATCCATGTGTGTACCAGGGGAATGGTATTTGCGCAAAAGGGAAACTGGAATTTTCATAGCACTGAGTTAGTGGGAACTACAGTCTGCATGGAGAGAGGAGGCAGGCCTTCTGGCCGCGGATGTGGAAAGCTGAAATGGTGGTGGTGGGGGGTGGCAGTGAGCTGAGGCTGAGCAGGTGGGAGGTGGTGGGCATCCTGTGCTCCCTTCAGTGTGGGGAGAAGTTCCCAGTTACGGCAGCTTGTGGAAACTGGGAAAAAAGTGAATGAAGATGAGGCAACTTGTCACTGTTAGGAATACTGTCAGGTTAAGCGAGTCTACTAAATAGTCACGGGGCTCCTGTTAAAAGCTCTTTTCTTCTTCCCCCTCTATATTTTGTTTGATTTGTACCAGTGGGTGATTTGGCCATTAAGTGGAAACTTCTGCTGAAACCAGTACTCATAATGGTCTTGACAGATCAGGAGCTAACTAAAAGGAGTTTGTGGTAAAGACAAGCCCTGTTTATGTGGGCCCAGGGGCTGGGATGTGTCTATGCCTGTGTATTGGATATACCTTTATGCTTAACGTGAGTGTGTGTGTCAAGAAGGAATGGCACAGATGTTTAGAGGATGTTGTGTTATGGGATATGTGGTTTAATTAAGGCACAAAGCATCAATATGCAGGGATACTGAATTAATGTTGTGTGGAGCGGGCTGTGTATAGCACGTGGCTTTTTTGTGAGGTTGACAGGAGGAGGCCTTATGTGTTTGAAGGATGTGGTTGGGAGTCTTGGAGGAATTTCAGGCATTAGTAGGTCAAAGACACCTGTAGTGATTGTGAAGGGCAAAACAGAAAGTGACAATGAAAGAAGTAGATATTTGACTTTTTTTTGGTGAGAAAAGTGGCTGGGGGCCGCGCGTTGAACCAGTCTTTCTTTTATTGCAGTAGCTGTGAGGAGGTCAGTTAGGTAGAAAGCAACAGAAAGCAAAGAGTAGCCTCGCTCCCAGTAGTTAGCCTGGGTAATGCAGTTGCCTTCTCAGCTCCGGTGTGGAATTACCATCGGGTGCTGGTTTGTTCATATAAATTGTCCAGAGGTGGTTGCTAATGTGGGCTCCTGACTTCTCTTACTCAGCTTGAGACCCTGCCTCGCATAAATATGAACCCACCACAGCTGAAGTTAAAGCTTGTGAAGTTTGAGTGCTGAGCACAGTCTTTAAGATCCTCAATGAAAGAACTGCTCTTCTCGGAGGGGGTGACCGAGAGTAGTCAGTATTTCTGAAGTGTGTTGTCTTTTTTCTACTGTTTTTCCCCTTCTGTAATAATCCACTCAATATTGGATGTAAAAGAATCAGTCTGAAGTACCTATATTATAATCATGAATATCAGTCATGGAAGCAGGATGTGTTTCCTTTTTTTCCTCTCCCCCGAAAATCTGACGACTGGAATCTGTTGTGTGGCAGCGTCTCCTGGCTCGTCCTTACAGCAGGGCAGCACAGACATGGCACACAGGCCTCTTGCTGTAGCTTAGTAAAAGAGAACACATGTATTCAGGTAGCTCTGGAAGATAACAAGTTGCTGGTTTTTGCAGGCACGGTCTCCTCAGGTGCAAGGGAAAGCCTCGCTGAGAGAATCCAAGTTGTAGGCTCCACATGTGAGCTGTGGGATGCAACTACCCTAATAGGTCCTGCAGGCCTGTGTGCGTTTTTTCTCTAATACCGGTCCTTTCTGCCTCTCACCTTGTCGTGTTGGTACCAAGTATGCTTTTAGTACCAAGAAATTTCGGGAGGGCTCTGGTTTAGCCCTGGTCTTCAGCACATTAGTATGCACGTAATCTTCAGGGAGTTTAGGTGCAATATCTGACAATGTCATTGCAGATTCTTAATTAAAAAAAGAAGTATCAATGTCAAACTGTAAGAGTTTGGAAAAGAGAGGTTGTCTGCATGGACAATGAAAAACACACCCTTGATGCAAGAACAAGGATGCTGAGTTTCCAAAGACCTAGTCAAAGCTGTTTAATAGGCAGCCTTGCAAACTCTGCAGCTATTTGGCTGGTGTCGTTCAGGCTTGGGCAGATAACTAGCCTGGGAGATTTCAAACTGGCTGAAACCTGGCAAGTCTGTGAGACTGATTGCTTCTAGCATGGGGAATTTCAACTCTGGCATGTAAATGTTGTAGCTGAGGAGTGTTTGGGACCTCATGGGTCCTGTAGTGTGCTTGTGGGATTGGTAAGGCAGTGAGGTAGTGTGTACCTGCGTCAGTATCCTGTGCTGAAGCCAAACAAATTCTGAGGAATTAACGAGTGGCACTCACAAAGAAAACTGGTCTGAAAAGTTTTGCATGGGATGACCGTGCTGGGGACAACCTCCGGCTGTTCAGCTCACCTCAGCTTCTTGAGGCACTGCTGGTGTGGTGAAACAGGACTGCAAGTCAGTGTAGGGGCAGTCAGTCTTCTGGCTCTTGGGAACTTACGCTGGGAGAGGAGGCATGCAGGTGCTTTTAGTGTAGGAATTGACAGAAGGATAGAAGGGAACCCCCCAGACTCAGCTGCTGCAGCCACTCTTACAATTTGAGGAAGTAATTCAGGCCCAGGTATCGTTGTGCTAGGACAAGTGTCACCCGCTACCCTTTTTCCCCATGCACCGTTAGTTTCTCATTAACATTACTTCAGTTCCTCATTTTCTGGTGATACTACATTACTGGCTTGTGGTGTAGGTTCTCAGCTTCTCTGATGGGAAATGATCTTTTCATTGACATTTCTTACATCTAAATAATCCACTAGGTGCTTAAATCTCTTAACATGAGCACTAAAAACAGGAATTAAGCTCAGGACAACAGCTGGTTCCCTTCAGGATGGTTCAGACCAGGCTACGGGGGAGCTCAAGATGGCTCTGTAGTGTGTGACATGATGACACGCGTGACAAGTCAATGACCACAGACTTCCGACTAACTCACAGAAGAGAGCAGCAGTCTGTCCTCCTAGCTCTCAGGGCATTGGTGTGTGCTAACACAAAACAGCACCTTCGGTAATTTGGTGGCTTTGTGTGCACCCCAGTGCAGGAAGCTGACCTTTACCGAGTGCAAAGCAAACAGGGCTCTGCATTGTTAGCGTGTGAACTGATTGTTTTTATCAAGGAGCTAATGGATTAAGCTGATGAGGATTTGAGTAGAGGAGGTAACATTTTATTGTAATTTTATGACCACTGTGTGCAATTCATGCCCTATTGCGGTGGCCTGTTCTCACCAGCTCTTCTGTTGTTCTGTCGGAGCCAGGTATTGTGTTTGAAACTCAGCACCTCACATGTAAGAGCTTGGATTGCAAAAGAGAAGCTGGTGACTGGAAAGAGAAATCTAAAATGATAGAACCAAGATAAGGAAACTGAAACTAATGTACATTATGGTAATCCTTTAATAAGCTCAGAAAGTGTTCAGTAGCTTATTCCCACACCAGAACTCACTCCTATCTGGACAGCTTTGCTGGCTGGGATGACGGGCGAGAAGTACCAAGTGTTACTGAGCACGTGCTTTGTTTCCTACCACGCGCTGTAGTGGAGCCACTGATGTGGCTTATTGAATGGTGTTTTTGCTGTTATTTGAAAGATATTACAGGAGATGCAGGTGATGCATAAAATGTCTTTTGTTTTTAATCAGAAGACTTTCCTGGATGTGTCCCACCAGCTTTTGATACTGCTAACTGGAAAGGGATGGAAGCAAAAGCGGATGAGTGCTGCAACACTCCTGCTCTGGTTACTCCAGGAAAATAAATGTTCAAATCCCCAGTGCAGCCCTTCTTTTTAGGGCTGAGGAGGGGGTGTTGGCAGCTTCAGCCTATGGGCTTGGTTACTGCTGCTTGTGGCTCTCTTAGATGATCAAGCAGCGAGCTGTAGTGGAAGATGACCTGTAGTGTGGAACCAAGTTACATAGGCCCAGTGTCCAGAGTAGTAGATGGCGTTTATGGGGTTTTATTTCAGATGAGCTGTACTCCGGTTCTGTGAACTTAGTGTACCCCAAACCCTGCTGGGTACCAGGTGTTCTCCAGGAGTTTTGGTTTAGGTTAATCTGAGAGGTGTCCAGTCTTGTGTTTAGAAATTGCATGGAGATGCAAACCAAAGCACAGTAAGTGGGGTGACTCAGATTTCCTTGAAAGTGTGCTACTGATCCAAACTAAAACGCTGATGCGGATGTGCTGCTTGAGGCAGCTTGGAGCATTGCAGAGGGTGTTGGGGTATGCATGGGGCTGGATCCTGCCTTCTCCTGCCTCTAAAGTGCTGCTGTGTGGCCTGCAGAAATTGCCCCCTGCTCTCTATGTAAGGTTTTTGTGTTTCTTGAATGGTACCTGAACTGTGGTTCCCAAGTGATTGTCCCTGGTTCTGCAGTTTTGTGTTAAAATGACTAGTATTACAGCTGCCGTGAATTCTGAAAAGCAGCTCTTTCATGGTTTTACTTCAGTTAATCTAGAATGAAACTAATAGTCATGTGAGCAACAGGTTTATGAAGCCTGGTTTCCTGTGGCTTGCTGTCTTGTGGTTGGATTATTTTTTTTAAAGAATAATATTGCAAGCAAGCCCTGAAAGTATTTCTGTGTGTTTGGGGCACTTGTACGATAGCTGTGCGTGGAAGGATGTTACCGGTATTAAAGCTGGACTCTGCAGCACTTGTCCTCAAGAGGCACTGGTTTGGATGGGCTCTATCTCCTTGATCCAACTATTTGTTTTTGCAAAGCTTGTACAATATGATTATTTCTTGAAGTATTTACCCTGGTGTTAACTTAGAAATTGTGGCTGGTTTCAGCACACTGCTGGAGGTTGAGGAAGAAGAACCAAAGCTTGGCTTTCTATAGCTGCATTTTATTGATCTTTTCATTAATGGTAGCTCTTGTTTTGCTGCGTGTTTGTATTTGCCACTGACTTGAATTTCTTCTAGAATAGATAAAATATTTTTATTTTTTCCCCCCAGTGTTTCAGGTAACCTGTCTAGAGGTAGGAGATGATACTTCCAATGGCAGCTCCTCTTAATGGCAGCTAAAAATCTCTCCTCCATAAGACAGATGAAATTCCCGAGAGTCCCTGACATGTTGATTACACCGAATGTGAGGCCGGTAATACCCACGGCACATCTGGTAGCTTTGGACCGTGATTCTGGGAGGGAGCTGAACAAGGGTTTTGAAGACGAATGGTGTACTGATGCCTGGAGTACAGCTGGGTTAGATTTCAAGGATGGTGGATTGGGATTTGGAGGGAGAGTGGATTTTTGTTTGTGATCACTCTTGTGACCCTGAAAAGCTGCTGAAATTTGGTAATATGCTTTGAAACTTTGCAGATGAGAAGTACAGTGCTCAGGCTTGAGTGGACTGCAGACTGAGTTCTGTCTTCAGTATATAAAAACTGAAGACATTGTTCTTTTTGTTTCTATTTTAAGTGTGTCTATAATCAAAGCACTGAAGAATAGTAATAAAGGACTTGTTTTATTTGTTCTAATTTCCCACAGGAATCTGTCTTCCTAGTGAGAAGGTGCTCTGCCTGCTGTTTATGCCCCCACTTCAGCTATGGTACTGGTTGCAGGCACTGGTGCCTGCTGCCTGGCATCAGTTTGATTCTTAGTGGGCCATTTGAGGAAGAAATGCTCACAGCTGACTTCAAGAGAAGGTCGTGCTGCTTTTAATGTGTGTAGGCAAGACGAACCAAAAGTGCCTTTCCTTTTTCAGCTACTCGAACCCAGAGCTAACAGAGCCACCAGGGACTCACCTGGAGAGCGATCAGCTCGGTGCCTCAGGAGGCCAAGAAGCTCTATCCGTCTTGACAGAGCCCCAGCGCCCTGTGCTCTCTGCTGGGATCGAAGCGCATCTCGCTTGGGGTGTTCTGAGTCAGAACTGAAGCGTCACCCCCGAGGAACTTATTAATAGTGCCTGATTACAGATGGGATTGACAGGCATCTGTAGGAAGTATTATCCGATACTCATGGGACCAGTACCCTGGGTGGTGCACTGACCTGGCTGCTCAGGTGTGCTGCTTACCTATCTGCCAGCTTATGTTTTCTGTGTCTTCACCTCTTTTCCAGGAGACACGAGGCAAGAGACTTCTTGTCTCACTTTGTTTCCTCTGAAAAGATGTCTTTTTGATATGCTTGTTTAGAGTGTGTTTTTTATTAAAAACCCCCAAACCACCGTTGTATTACTGGTGATACTAAAATACACACACTGCTTGGTGTGGGTTTGTCACTTCCAGCTGTTTCCCTTAGTCTGCTGGATGGGTTTATTGGGATCATTGAAGGTCTGGACTGTGGCTGATGATGCTCTGATGGGCACTTGTTCTGAAGTAGTGTGTGGTTGTGCAGAAAACTTCAAGTAGTAGCATTCCTGTACATGCAAAATGCAAACGATCTTGTGAAAGTCGTAGCTAGAGCTAATACTGTTTTTTTTTTTGGGTGAAACTTCATAAATCGTCTGTAAGTGCACCGCAATTGACTTGCAGTTTAAAAGATAACCCAGGGGTTCATAGGCGTTGTCATGAAAAAGACACTTTAATAGGAGCAATTGCTTGTTTCGTGAGAGGTTTTCCAGCCAACCCTCCTTTGGATTCTGGGTGCCCTTAGACTGTCAAGAAACTGGAAGCAGTTTAAGTGACTTTCTTTGAATGGTTGGTTGTGGGACCAAGGAAACAACAAGCACACTACTACCTTTGTGGGTGAATGCACAGGAATGAGACTGTTTCACAGCACTTGCTGGAGTCAAAAAGCTGTGCAGTCTCCTCTGCAGGCAAATCCGAGAGCTTGTCATTTTTTGATAAATGGTGAAAGTTACAATTTTACATTTTTCTGTATTTTACAACTGAACTAATGGTTTGACTTGCGTGTGATGTAGGAAAAAGAAAACAAACAGGACTCTGCCATAGTGATGGTGATTTCTTGCATCCTACCTTTATCTCATAGTGAAACAATAGAATTCACTTCTGTTATCTCTCTGGTGTGCCTTATGCTAAAACATATCTATGCTTTTCTGTGTGTGTGTGTGTGTTTTTTTTTTATACTTTAAGTGAGTAAAACACCAAAACACTAGGAACCCCAGGCCAGAGAAGACCAACTCTGAAATATGTAATGATCTTGAAATAGTAGCTGTTGTTAACCATAACAGCTCACTGTGTGGTTTTGACTACTGTTACAGTATTGTTTTAGTCTCAAGAAAAAAGGAATGCTGTCAGCTTAGAATCTCATGACTTTTGCAGGGGAGGGGGCAATGGTAGAGACTGCCAGAACAACTTCTTTAACAGGCAGTGAAATAGGGCTCAACTTCTGGAGTCAAGGGAAGGAATACAACTCCAATGTAGGTTCAGATTCTTGAAATGAGCTTGTGTGCTGTTGTTGCCCATGACATGGTCACAATATGTCACTGGGGGAACTGTTCTGATACTGTATTTATGAAACCTTTTATTAATTTATTCTTGGAAAATATTGTCCTTGAAAAATACCTTATTCTCAGATGTTCTTGGTGACTTTGCTATTTTTAATCTGAAAAGCTTTCTGTATTTCTGCATCCGTGCAGAAGCCAAATAGGGCTCCGTCTATGAGAACTAGTTACTTGAAGTCATTTTTTTTCACTCTTGCTTCTCCATTTTGTTCAGGGTTATCAGAACTAAATTTGTTATGTATTAACAAAAGAATGGGGTAACAATTCCATAACTGAAGAAACTTTTTTAGAAAGGTTTGTCCAGATATGAAACCTGGCTATTCGTCAGTTCCACAAAGAACATGAAGCTAATGGGCAAGACATCGTAATACACCTTACCATATGGTTCCTTCCTTCATAGGGCTTGTTTGCTAATTTATTGATGGTCTGGTTAAAGCAGAAGCTCCTGCACACAAAGCAGGCATGCCAGACCTGTCATGGGTTGTCATATTTCTGCTTGAAGCCTCTCTACAGTAAGTAATGGCCCTTGAATGCTCTGTTGGAATCTGCATCGTCCTTTTCTGTTACTTTTTAGTGGTCGTCTTCATCTGTCACTGGTACAACCACGACCAGTGACCCTGGCCTACCTGTGGGCAAGCTGTCTTCTGCACGGTTGTTGTGTTCCTGCATCAGAACTGTTGATTCTTCCTGCTCAGTGTTTATCCTCTCCTTTCCTTGGGTCAAAGTCCGATACTGTTGCTGAAGGAGAGAAACTAACATGGAACAGGAGAGGAATTCAAAAGTAATACTCCTCCTTAGTGCGTAAGAAAACCACAACACTTTCTAAAGAACCGAGATAATAAATTTGCTGAGAAATAGGGTTGTCCACAGACTATCTGGGGAGGCAGAGTTCGTCCAAGTATTCTTCCTTATTACCTTAGTGCTGGGCTGTGCATTCTGATAGTTTCTGTTCATCATGTGAGAGATTTTTATCAGCAGGCTTTTATTGCTAGGTTCTAGCTGCCCCAATCCTACCGGGATGATTGGCCTTGTGGATGGAGATACCACAACGCCTTGATACTGGCAGGGGTAAAAGTCAGCAAATGCAAGTTGACCACTGACTTCTGTGCTGCTGAGGAATGGGGAGGAGCTGCTTTGTGCTTAGTTTTCATTTTCTCTCCTTAGTTTTGTTGACATGGTTTCTTTGAGTTCACTTTCTCCTGTTGTGTTCCTTCCTGAGATAGGATTGGGGAGGGGGAAGAAGCTTCAGTCTATAGGACTTTTCTTCCCTGCACTTCGTTGAAAGCTTTCTCCCCCTGAATGGTATAATTAAAAAACAAACCAAAAAAAAACACAACAAACTACAAACTTGAAAGTCCTACAGATAGAGGAAAACTTAAGGCATGGCGTGTTCTTGGTGTGGATTTAAGGTGTCGTGGAACTGGTAGGCTCGCATCTTGGTCTGAGGAAGCAACTGTTCCTCGAAGGTCTTTAGGAGACAGGAAAGACATACTTGGATCTGACTGCGGTGTTCAGAGAAGAGAAGGAAAATTAGGCTGGGCTAACATGATCTTGTGTTATTTTTCCATTGAGGAGGGAAAAGGGATCAAGATTGTTTGGTTTCACTGCCACAGTGTAGTGCCTTGAAACCCTTATGGACAGGACAGAAGTAAACCCAGCACAGCTGAAGGAGCAGCTAATTCAGTCCAAGCTGCTTTTTTCTTTTGGAATTTCTTCTAGTCTGCAAGTCTAATGCCACCTCGGTGACAGTGCTGGGCACTAGACATATCCGCTTCCTTTGTCAGCCAGGCACTGTTGTCACTTCTTTGCAGCTGTTTAAAAACAATGGATGTAACATTTTGGAAGCTGCCTTGCTTAATGTACACAATCTAGCTTTGTTTCTGTCTCGTGGTTGGGAGTTCATTCTCTGCCCAAACAGCATTTTGTTACGTGCTGCCTAGCTGGTGAGCATCTGGTATTCTTCTTAGCTAAAGGTTCTTACATTTATTTTTTTTCACTTTTTACTGTTAATACAGTGCAGAAAAAGGGAGTTTTTTTTTTTTTTTTTTGCCTTTGCATACGCTCAGCATTTGCTACTGAAATCTACTTGCAAACCTGACTTTGCTTAAGGAAGAGGCTCTCATGGAATTACCTAAGGAAGTCAGCGATGTATTTCTGCCAACTTCTGCCCTGAGCATGCACTTCTCTTCCTCCTCGTGCTCATGCTTAGCTTTGTCTCAGCTCATGGCTAGTGAGACTTAAGCAATGTGTGCATGTTGCTTGACTATTGCTGAGCTTAATTTCGTTTCAGGTTAGCTTCTGGAACCACATCAGGATATGAGAGCAGCTGCTTGTACACAGGTTGGAATAGAAGAGGGCAGGTGGTGGGAGGTGGGTTTACAGCACTACCAGGTCAGCTTAGGCAGATTGTTGCAAGAGTGGACCTTGAGATGTTTCCAAGGAGTTTCTCTTAAGATATACTTACTGACACAGGTTGTTAAGGTTTGGATACCCGATGACTGACTTGCCAGTGGAAGTCCCAAATTTACTTGGAATGTTACTGCTGATGCTTTCTTTGCAGGTAGTTGGAGTTCTGTCACATGGCTCTCAACTTCCTCTAATAAATGAGTCAGGATAGAAACAATGTCAGGTTACATGATCAGAGATCTTAAATTTTATTTAAATGAGAAAAATGTAAAGAGAAGACAATACTGGAAGTCATGTAAACTGTGACAGTGTTAATGTCACCAGCTGTACTGTTATACTAAAGTAAAAGAACATGCAATTAAATATTGATGTTAAAATCTCTATTATGACTAAATTATGAGTACCCTCTCTCTTGGATTTTCCCCAAATGCATAGGCTGCTACAGATGATGATATGACTCCCTTCACAGTGGTCATTCCAGTTTAATTAAATATCAACGCTTGCTGACAAGAAGATCTTTATTCTGTAGGCACATGAGAATACAGCAGAAAGCAAAACTTTACATAGCAAAGGTCGTGGTGATGAGTTTGTCAGAAAGTTCCTGAGGGAGCCAGGAGGTTTTTGTTTGTCTTTTGTCATGTTTGCAGATTTCCTTGGGGGACGAGAGAATTGCCTCTGCTCATCCGCTGTTGGTATTGTTCACTGCTTAATGTGGAGCTAGAACTGCTTATCTGCTCCCTGCTTTGAGCACCAGTTTTGGGGGACTGCAGAGAGGGACTTTTGGGTGAAATGTGGGTCATGTTTTCACTGGTATCAACTATGGTTTGTAGTTCTTTGTGTTCAGGAGTTCTTGAATTTGTTCATGTTCAGGGGTCTCATTAAGAAGGATTAACTTTCAATACGGTATAGAAGGAAGTCAAGTCATCTGAAAAGATATAAGCAATCTGAACTTGAGATACTTCTTTCTGGTGTCCATAGTGAAACACATAGGTTTTCTTGACCACTTCCTGTTTGTTGCAACTCCTTTTCTTCTTCCCTTTCTCTGCTACCAGTTTCTGTTACAAATTTTCAGTGGAGTTAGGAATATCAGTTTTTCCTTTTTACATCCTCTGTTGTTATTGCCTTGCTGCTAAACACCTTGAAAATTAACCAGAAACTGTTACTTGATGGCTGTGTTCAACTTGTTGAGACCAGCTTATTTTTATGTACTGTATCCTATATTTAGGCTTTGGAACATTTGAATTCTGCAAATTGTTGGAGCTTGGAGACTTGAATTTTTTCTTGTTCACTGTTTCAAGCATTTTTGTTATGTTATATAATAAAACTTGACTTTTCATGTACTAAAAACATTTAGTGTTTTGCTTGGGTAGCATTATCAAGTAGTAGTTTCTATCAGCCTGTAGCAAAACGTTTCTGGGCCCTTGAAAACAGTGAGTGGAAGTAGCCAGTGTGGATTTACTGAGGGTAAAATGTGCTTGACCAAGCTGCCCGCCTTCTGCGATGAAATGACTAGATCTTTGGTTGAGGGGAGAGCAGTGCATGTCACTTGGACTGTTGCAAGGCTTTTTTTACATAGTGTCCCACAGCATACTCCTATTTATAGCCTGGATGGGATGATGAGAAGACAAGTGAAGAACTGGCTGAAGAGCCAGGCTCCAAGAGTATCAGTTGATCATTTGTACTCTGTCTGGACACCAGTTACGTGCAGTTCCTCAGGGATCTGCTGTGACCTACTCATTTTCACATCTTTGTCAGTGACCTGGAGGAGGAGATGGGATGTACCTTCAACAGGTTTGTGGTAGACACAGAACAAGGTGGCTCAGAGGCAGGGTGACCATCCAGAGGTACTTGGAAAGGAGCAGGCCTGTAGGAATCTATGAAATTCAGCAAGGACACTTGCCAAATCCTGCTTCTAGGGTTAGAAACCCCCCTGAGGTGCTGGAGGCTGGCTGGGTTGCTTCTCTGCTGAGAAGGAGCTGCTTCTAGTGAGCAGTGGACTAAGAACAACTCAGGCAGGGATGAAAACCAACAGCTTTATTCCCCTTTAGTTTGTTCCACATGTTCCCAGGCTGCATCTCTAATATTATGCCCAGTTTTGGTCCTTTAGGGTGATAACAAACTTCTGGTATCTACAGGGATGGATACCAAGACGATGGAGCCAGTCTCTTTACTGAGGTGCACAGTGGGAAAGCAAAAGACTGGATCATAAACTGGAATGGGAGGATGTATGCTGAAAAGTTTTTCCTCTGAGGATGACTGTTAAGAGGTTTCAGGAGATCCCACAGAAGAAAGCTCGTGGGCTTGCCTCTATAGAGGTTTTCAAGACTTGAGAGGATAAATCCCTGAGCAGCAGGGTCTGAGCTCAGCATTGGCTGTGCTTTAAGAAGGAAATTGACTGGAGGACCTCTTAGGTTGCTTCCAACCCAAACCTTTCTGTGGAAAAAAAACTAATGTCTGAGATGTAAATAACCAAACTAAGAAATATATTCTCTTTTATTTAGAAACATGGTTCCTAGTGCAAGTGGCATGTATTTCTAGTGCTGCTAAATAAAATAGCTTAGGCAATATCAGCTACTCTTGTTGACCATGTCTGATATTAATCATCAGTTACTTGAAATCTGTACCTATTGGATAAGCATTGAATAAGCAATGTACATCCATTGAATAACATAATTTCATCTAAGAAAGAAATAAAAAAAGTATTCTTTAAGTTGAAAAAGTTGTTCTAGAACTTTATAGTGGCCAATGTGTCTTGTCACTCACTTGCCCTTACCACTTATTCTGAACCTTGAAGTTAAGCTAAGCAATATGTGGAACACTTCTTGTTTGAAGTTGTTGGTTTGGGGAAGAATGATGCTGAAGAAGCAAATGATGATGGTTTCACTGAGACTGGTCCAGATCCCTGTTTGCCAGGCCTTTGAAGAGAAACACATGTAGATCCTACACACAGGCATCTTGAACATGCCTGCTTTAGCCAGACCCATGCTACCAAAATTGTATACTGGTACATCTAGGCAGGGTGGGCTTAACTGTGATAGCCCTGCTGGTGAGTTTGTGATGAAAGCAACTTTGTTTCTTTCTTATTAACAAGGTAATTTTGGTGAATAGTAGTGTGTTTTTCTGCTTTGCTTTTACAGAAATCTACAGTAGCTAGTGACAGGATTCTTTGGTGTGGTTTCTGTAGTTAAGATTAAGTTCGAATCCCAACTTTTAGTCCTTTTCTTTTGAATCCAGGTTCTGCATATACTCATAATTGCATTAGCGTTCCAGGCTTTTTCATCCTCTTTCCCATTAAACGTGCACACATAAGCATGTGCAGGCTCTTGCACTCTCACATGTAGCTGTTCATGTTCCTGGTTTACAAATGACATTCCATACACCTATTTGAGGGTGGTGCAGATGATGGTGGATTTTTTTTGGCAGGTATTGGCCACTGAATGGTTTAGCTTAGATCACCTGATACATTTTTACCTCTAACAAACAAAAGGCATTCATGTGATCTTCTGCTGTATTACCTCAGATGGGTAGGAACTTCTTGACTAACTTGACCGCTTCCAGTGGTTCGTGTGTTTTCTTGGTTCCCCTCAAGAAGTTGCTATAAAGCAGTTCTTGAGCTATGGATTTTATTAAATAATGTGTTATCCAGGAAAGAAATTGGTCAATTCTTCCATCTTACTACTTTCAGATTCACAGGCTCTTCCGGTTTATTCACCCCCTAATATACAAGGAAGAGTCTCTAAAGTGAATCCTTATCAGAAGGACAAAGATCTGGAAGAAATTTGACTTTTGCACTGCGTTCAAGGTAAGACTTTCAAAATTGTCCATGATCAGATGGCAAAAAGCATGAGTACTGAGGCTTGCAAAATGGAACTACTCATGTGTCAGTTTTCTTGCATATTATACTTTTCCTGCAGAATATTATGAATAGTTAAGTATTAAATACCGCATCATTTTGTGGACATACGTTACAATCAGGTGCATAAAAGCTAGCTGTGTTCTTTAACTCAAACAGTTAAGCGAGTTGCTACATGTAACTGGTGTTTGCTATGCAAAGCTGGCTTTCCCTAGTACAGGTGTTCATACTTGTAAAACCAATATACTAATTTGCATGATATAAAATGGAATGTCTTACTAAACGTGCATGTAAGTAACCATCTTTGGTTTAGTGGAAGGTCCTGTGCTGAGCTTGTTGGAATTTCTCTTTAATGCAATTACAGCTGGAATGCCGTGTTCAGTCAAGTTCAGAATATCAGGGAGTAACTGTGGAATCAGAGGGTAGGTGTTGGAAGGAATGGTAGGTGCATTTATTTCAGCAAAGCCATAGCTTCAAACGCCTATACAGTTGTCATCTCCCTGCAAATCAGAGCTCTGATCAAGTGGTAGGAGTCATTAATGTCAGCAGGGTGATGCCATTGCCTTCCCTGCACAGTTTAATAAAATGTTTAATAAAATGTATCATTCCCAGCCCACAAGGCAAGAATGGAGAGTGTAACTAGGTTTGCGGAGATAAAATGCATAGCAGCCAGAGTGGAGTTCCCTCTGGTGGGACCAGTATTAGGGAGTGTTGGCGGACTGTACTGTTGACTGGGCTAGCGTCGTATTCGTGGCTCTCAGAAAGAGGAACTGAAAAGGTGTTTCAGAAGAATGGAGACAGACACTCCTTACAGATAGCAGATCGTGGCCTTGTATTCCCTTCCTCACAAAAGTGTCCAGCTGGAAAACAGATGGTGGAGACCTTCACGTGGAGTCGGAAGGACATAGATGTTTTGGGAACTGTAAAGTACAAGTAGTGCCTAATGTAGGCAGCTGGTTGCCTAATACTAGCCCTTCAGTCTTGTGGGGGCAGTGAGTTGGGCAGAACTACTGAAGCTGGCACTTATTTTGCTGAATTCAGCACTTGTTTGAAGGTTCAGGTCAGCAGGCTTTTGTTCACATAACTATTTCTTATTTGTTGTGCCTGTGTGGCTCTCTTTTTTCTAGGTTGTAGATTTTACTGAATTACCTGTGTAATCCCCAAGCTGAATGTTTACTTTGCTTTTTAAACTGTTAAATTCATCAAATTCATTCAGTTGTTATTCTGCAAAGGCCTGAATACTTAATTAGGGCTCACAAAAGGGATAGTCTTATTCCCCCCTCCCCCCCCCCCCCTTTTTTTTTTTTTTTTTACAGATACCTAGTTTAGTCCAGACAGTTTGTTAAACCTGGTATAGCATACATACAGCTTAAGCTTGACATTTTCTAAAGAGGTAAGATTGGGATGTGAGCCTTGGAAGATCTAGATACATAATTTTAAAATATCTTGGCATCTTGCCTCTATAACCAGGATGACAGCGTAGGGTATCTACCCCCTTGTTACAGTTCACATGTTCTCTTCCTCATTGTGGTGTGAAGGTGGCGTTCCCAGCAAGGCAGTGTCTTGCAGCCAGCAGTGGTGTAGGAGCAGTAACCTTTGTGGAACTGGAGATGGTGTCTTAATCTGTTAGCCAAAACTGCCTGCGGCTGATGTCTGACCTGATGAATAGCATAAAATAAACATTGAATTATTAACATGCTTGCTTCCCGGAATCCTTTTTGCTGTCAAGTCTATGTAGACCTCTCATAACTGCATCGACTGCCTGTAAGCCCTTGAGCCCCATGTCTACTATTGATTTCTTGTGAACTGGCATGGTCTTTTTGCATGTTAGTTTTAACATTCGTATTGCTAAAATTGCCCTTTGAATTTTTGCAGGTATATTTCAACATGTATTATAACAATTGTGTAGTGGCAAAATTAAAACAGTCATTGCCTCGATAGATATATTTGAAACTTCTTCATTAAAATACATCGTAAATCAAAAGAGTTGAAACTGTATTGATTAAAAGTGAGTCAAACTGATTTGTTATCAAACTGAAGTTGCAGTACTAATTGGACAGAACTATTTGAGTATTTAAGCTTGCAAGTTGCGAAATGACTGCTTCTTGCCAAGTACTCCTCTGTTTAGATGACAAGTGAAGCAGTTCAGATAGCCTCAATGCAGATACCTGAAAAAGATTCCATGTGTCCAGGCAACGATATTGGAGACTGCTGCCAGAAAAAAAAGGTAACGGAAATTTGCTTCACTCTGCAGTTCCTAGAAACAGTAATTTTTTAATTAGACTTCAGATTTTTTTTTTCTTGGAAAGCTTCTTTAACGTATAGAAAAAGTCGAGCATGCTATAAAATGCAGGGGCAGTACTGTGTTCTTGTATGTAATCTGAAAAGCCATCTGTGGTCTCAAACCTAACTTTCTGTAACATACTGTGGATTGAATAGTACATACCATGGGATTACAACTGTTTCGATACTGCTACAGTATGGGAGTCTATCATTACATACCATGTAGAATCAGCTGCTTTTCTTAAGCATTGGGTTATAACGGACTTCCTAAAAGCACATTACATTCCTCACTTGAAAAGATCAGTTGAACTGGGCTCAGTCAGGAAGGTGATCAGCCTGTGTTAGCTAGAAGAATTCGAGGCAGATGAACACGCTTAAATTTTTTAAGGTGTCTTTTTAAGTGCTGAGTCTCTTCGCACTATTACAGTACTGTTACTGAAATAACTTTGCTAATAGGTATGCAAAATGTCTTAGCATGGAAGAGATGAAGGAAAAAACGAAGTTCTAAAACTAATTTAGGTATGAAAATAACTATGTATCTTAATGATTCCTATTTGGAGGCTTCAGTTCCTGTATTAAGTGTTTGATTTTAGTTCTTTTGCAAGACTGTGTGTGCATGCGGGCTGTTAGTTGACATAGCAGATGTTTGAATTCTCTCTTTCCAAGTTTGCTTTGCAGTAAGCATTGAAATATCTGTAACATAGCAAGTGTTAATATTTGTGCTCTGTTACTGATTTGAAAGGTCTGGTGATTTTGTTACGGTGTTGAATGACCGTTTTTACATTGAAGTCCTTCTATGCATAAAGCTATAAATGGATCTATTTGTGGCTTTAAGTCACGTTACCAAGTGGCAGGTAACTTAATTCTTCCTGTAACTGTCTGCACAGGAACAGCAGTGGTGTTCAAGCATTTTTTTTAAATCTGCTAGGATGGCTCACCTTTAGTTCACTGGTATGTGAAGACTTATCCTCAGAAGATGGGGAAGGAATAAGGACATAATTTATATTCTTTCAGAGAGGGCTTGTCTGCATCATATAGACAGAAAGTAAAAGCCATTCAATCCCTTACAGATTTAATACAAGTTGATTTTTGTCATTCAAAAATGCATCAATGTTAGTGAAATCTTCCTGTATTTTCTCTACCTGGTGCTAACTGAAATACTGTTTTTTTGTGATCTTTTTGCTCATTTCTCACTCCACTTTATGGAACTCAAAGTCATCTTAGATTTTTAGATACACTTGTTGTCTCAATTAAGATTGTGTATATTATACATGTAAGACGGCAAAAATGGGATTTGTTGTCATACGTACAGCTGTGATGATTTAATTCCCCTCACAGGCAAATGGGGTGCGGTTGTGCCTTTGAGAATCCTGAGGGGATATTTGCCCTAAATACAGGCTCTGTACAGAAGGACATGCTGTAGAAGCAGGGTTTAAACTTTCTGAAAGGTACAGCAGGAATAGAAGATGTGGTGTTGAAAATAAATAACTCTTCAGTGCTTCAGTGGTTCTAGCAGCTGGGCTCCAATCAAAAGCTTACTAAGTGCATTGCTAGCCAGTGAATTTAGGTGAGATTCTCCACCTGGATAAAAGTTTACCTTTGGGAACTCTAGCTGTTAGCTGGCTTAAAAACTGAAGACTGTTCATTGACAAATTAATCACAACAGTCTTCTGCTGAGAAGCTGTTCTTCCACTTTGTGAGCATTTCCTCTGAGAGGCTTGCAGTGGTGTCACTCCTCTGAAAACTGTCAGGCTTCCTGCCCCTATCCTACAGCCAGGGCACTTTGGAGCATGGTCAACTTGTGTATCCTAGCAATAAAACAAGACAATTATGTCACATTTTCTGAACCTCTTCATCCTATGGTATTTTGCAGTCTGTAACAGTGGGAGTTCTTCATCTGAATGCACACACCTACTACAGAATTGACCTATGTGAAATCTGTTGCTTTCTCAGATACTTGCTGAGAACTGCTTCTGTAAGACCTCTTTATGGTCTTACAGTGTTTTTTTGAATGGCTTAGCAAGAAAGGGCTAAGCCCTTTCTATTTCATAATCAGCAGAGCAAGTTTTTATTCCCAAGTTTACTTCTGAATGTGAATAATGCTGTGGTTTACTAACACCTTGCTTCTCTGCTGGGGAAAGGTCTGACGAACTCGGCATGTTCTTTTTGTCCTGCTGGAGAGGGTGAGACATTTGGCTTTGGTGTTAAGTGAGCTGCTGTTGAAGGATGTGCCGTGGTTAAGGGACGTGCCATTTCAGCCCAGAGGACTACTGAGTAGATGTCATCTGATAACATCACGAAGCACAAGCACGGTGAATTCTTTCTCAGAATGTTTGACAGTGCTCTGGTTGTGATTTCTGCTTGCTCGAAGCAGAGGGATATTGACAAAGCCTCGGTAATCCACCTGGAGTGACTGTATTTTTTAAATGTTGATTTGAAGTCCAGATGCTCACAGAGGCAACAAATGGATGGGTAACTTCAAAGTGACTCATTAGTTATTACTGCCTATCAAATTAACAAGCAAGATGATAATAAGTTCACCTCGTGGGAATACGCCATAAGAATGTGTTCAAAAGATGGACGCTTCACTAACAGTGAACGTGATTCTTGTGTTGTCTCTGCAAAGTACTCTGGTGTGCCAGAGCTGAGTTTGAATCCCTGTCGGGAAGATGGATGCTTACAGACTCTGGCCTTTGCAATTAAAAACAACCAAACTCAGGTCCAGGCCGAATCTGAACACATCTTCTATCTGCTACTCCTGAAATGCCATGGATAGCATAATGCGTGTTCAGAATTCATCTGGCTTTGTGGATGTAGTGTATAATAACAGCTATTAAAGACTTGTGTAAGTTCTGCTCGAGAAAGCCCTAACAGCCCCAACAAGCACGTTTGTTCAAAGTACGTGTCCCAACCTACAATCAACTTAAAATTCTTCTTTGTAGTCTTGATGTTTTTTAAGAACATTAGCGTGTAAGTGTAATACATTTTGAACTCTTGAAGGTCATCTCCCTTCTTAGTTCTGATAAAAATCAAATATGTAGTTTTATACTTGGATATTTTTACTGGAGCATGTTTGGTGGCCGTTGTCTTAATCATACCTGAAATTGGATGTTTGAAAAGATCTTCAACTTAACTGTTTGAGATGATTTGATATTTGTTCTTGAGTTCTCCTAATCATAGCTGAAACCAAGTGAACCCTTGGATTACAGGAGAACAGAAGTAAGTGCTTGCTAGTGATCTCCCAGTAGGTGAGTGTGGATTGTATACGTGTATTCACAGTTCTAGAAAGGCTGGCTTGCAGTGTTTCTTCATCTTCTGCTTGTATAATTCAACAGAGTTTGAGTTACTCATCAACTAGATGAATAGTTTGCTTCAGGCAGACTTAACCAGCAGAACTCTCTACCTGGCTGAGTAACAGGGATTAGTGTGGAACGAGCTGCTGAGAGCAAACATTGCTCAAACTGCCCCTGCTGCCAAGACATCTTACATAGCCATAATGTGAATTTAGTGTTCGAAAACTTAGCCGAGAGAACTGCTGAGAATTTAGGAATTCAAAATGTGCCTGGCAAAGATGTGTGCAAGATAGGTCTGCAGAAAAAAAGTTGAGAGCATCTTTTGTAACTGTTTTCTAGGTGTATCAAAAGCCAGGTTTCTGGTGCTCTAACTGAAGCCCACCATTTGTGAAGTAATATTTAAAAGTATGAATTGAACCAGACTGCCAAACCCATAGTATATTACTGGGATTTATACTGCTGCTAACCACAATGCTAATCACCTGTTCCCCTTGGAAATTCAGGCTTCAATAGTTCAGCTGATTAACTTGCAATTAAAACATTGCACAGTCAGCTGCAAACTGCTGATGTAAATATTCACAAGAAACCCAAGTAAATTTATTTCAAGATACTTTTAATCATAAGAAACCCTCGATTTACATCTTTTTGCTGCATTTTAGATACCACTGTTCTTTTTGCAAAACCCGAATACTAGTTTAGCTGCTTCGAAAAGGCTGAAGCACTTAACTTGCTTCTTGGAGGTCTTAATTTCAAACTCTTCTTCATTCCCTTTACTTTAGATGTTGCACTAATTAATATTTTAATGGGGCTTCAGCATTTGGGTGGAGAAACATAAAAAAAAAATCAAGTCTTAGCTCAGTTTTGGTTGATTCACGATATTGTTGTACAGAACCAAGAATCACTCAGCAACTGCAGAGAAAATTCATTTGTCTATAAAGGACGAACAACTTGCTCTTTAGGGTGAAAGTTGTACTCAAGTAGTTACACAGACATTAATTGCTCGTTTATGTTTGGGCTTTGTCATATATGTAGGTTAATGAAAAACTACTGCATGAATGTGTAGAGCTAGTGCACTCCTTTGGTTTGTGCTCTTACTTACTGTAAAATCAGGTCACCTAACATCTAAGTGAGGAGGGGGATATTATCGTACATTTACCATATGTTGACAACATGCAATTGGGAAGTTGCAGTATACTGGCTAACCTGCAGTAAACTTACCGGATTGCTCTTTCCCTTCTCCCTCTGGTGTCTTCTATTTCTGTAAAATCTTCTATTAACTTCTGCATCACCCGCAGTTCGGAGGGATGATACCAGCAGTGGTAGTATTTTGATGTTATAAAGTCAAATATGATACATTAGATTTTACTTTTTTTTTTCATGATGCTTAGGTGGTGGGGTTGGTTGGTTTGTTTTAAAGCAGCCATTATTTGGTTGTCCTTTAAAAAGTCAGCTGCAGCTGTTTGTGGAACTGCATAAGAGGTGTATTTCTGGTGCTTGGCTGACCAGAATCTGGAAACTTGCAAAGGACTGGATGGTGTGATGTTTTTTTGCTTTCTTTAACATTGGATTCAGCTTGAAGTTCATTAGTGCTTTACCATCAAGGTTGTTCAAAGATGTATTTAATGATCAGAAAGTCTATCGTGCTGCTTACCCTTTGGTAAAGTGCAATGGTAGGGTTTTTCAAACTTCTCAAGGTTCTTGCCTGCTTAGTGTTTTTGTTGTTGTTGTTGTTGTTGTTTTTTTTTTTTAATGTTGTTAATGCTGACTGTTGGTTTTAGTTCTTTAGTAGTGATTTACTTGTGATGGCTCTGACTGTGTAGTATTTCACATCCGAAGAAAACGCTGTAAGCATGGTGAAACTCAAATTCTTTTAGCCAAGGGATATTTTAGTTATGCTCAATTAAAAACTGTGCTACTGCAGGGTACTAATATCTTAATAGCAAAAAATGAAAACAAACTTACTAACGAACTTAGTCCTACTCAAATAACTATTTGGACACCCCAAATGTTCAAGGAGCACATATAAAATGCTTAATACTTTTTGTAATTCTCTTAAGCCTTTAACGGGAGGCATTCAGCTTTACTTTTGTGATGTAGCTTATGACTGGCAAAGTAAAACCATTTTATTTGCTTATATCAGCATTTTCTGCACCCAAGTTTCTGGGGTCTTGATATAGTAGCTTGCTGTCCCCACGTTGCATCACGAACTGAAGTATCTCCATACAGAATAAAAATCTGTGGCTTACATGGAGAGGTAGGAGGCACTGCTGTGCAGAAGTTCTGTGATTCTGTGATTAACAAGAGTCATGTCCCCTCGCTGTGCAGCCTTTGGTGATGGGATATCTCATGAGGTAGTTTTGTCTTTTTTTACACACTGAACACCCCTATTCTACACTTCTGAGAATTTGCATGGACAGAATTTGTATGACTAAGAGCATACTGGGGAGGATGCTCTTAGCTCCAAATGTCTCTCTTTGAATCCACCCTAATGCAAGCATCCGGGCTCCAGACTAGTCATCACCCTTGTCTGATGAACATTCTCACATCCTCTGTAGAGTTGAAGAACTTGGGAGGGATCAAGACTTTTGTTTCTGGGAAGAATCCTGCTTGTCTTCAGGTTTGTGAGTCAGCAGCTTCTGCAGGCTGCTGGAGTAGCATCAGAAGTGAGGCTGGAACACTTCATGCACATGCCCTGTAGCCTCATGGTTAGGGCCATCTTTTGGAGGTGGGAGAGGCTGTCTGAAGGGAGTTGTGTTGTGTTCTGCATTCATGCCCCGGTCACATAAGAAGCCCTGGTGCCCTGGTGTACTTCAAAAGAGGGAGTTCTGCTGTTACCTGCAACTCTGTGAGTCCATGCTTTTAGTTTCTTTTTTTCCTGAAGTTCTCAGGTACAGAAAAAAACTTTTTTTCTTTTAACTGATGAACTTGGTAACTTTTTTGGAGGAAAGCTTTTGCTATGTGGTCCAGTACAATGATTTAAGACATTTGCTGTCTAGTTATTTCAAAATAGCTCTTCAGAGTCCATTAATGATTTAGCGGATGCTGCTTAACATGTAGTTTCGGAATACTCAGAGCAAATCTGAATTGGCAGCAGCTGCTGGTTCTGCATTTCTGGCACTTGCTTGAAAGGCATTTTCAAGCTGGTTCAGAGAGCTAAACCTACAGAAAGTAATTGACTTTTTCTGCCTTAGTTTGATTCATTGAACCATCTATCCTGTTGTGGTGCCTATGAGAACACAAGGGCTTGCAGCAGCGTGACATCACACGCATAAAACTAACTGATCCCTTACAGCTCTTCCTCAAACAGTAGCAAAGTATTCCTTCTTTATGAGAATCAAAACAGGCGCTTAGTGATGGTTGAAAAAGACTAGTAACCATGTGGAAGCTGGCTGGACTTTCAGAGTGTGCTTTAATCAGCTGAAAATCACAACGTTACAGACAAAGCTGGCTGTTATCCAGAATTCTTCCTGGGGTAGTTCCTTCTACCAGTGCACTGTCATGGTAACTTTTGTAAGATGCACTGGTTTGTAAGGTTAAATGTGTAGTCTCTGATCCATGAAGGTATTTGGGCATTTGCATCCTGTTGAAAATAATGGGATTTAGATGTCTAGATGCTTGTGGAGATACGTACATTTGAATTGTTAGTTACCTGATACTTCTGTATTTGAAGCTGAATTTATGATCAATTTCATTGAAACTACTTTTAAAGATGTATGACGGTTGTTATTTCAGAGGAGATCTAATACTTCAAAAGAAAGGCACTGAACTTCAGTTGCAAATCTCCTGTGCATTCTTACATCTAAGCAAGCAGAGTAGAGAGTTTACAAATTATACTTGCTGTACTTGGTTTATTTCAATTTTGTCAAACACTGCGCGTACTCTGTCCCTTAAGCAGGTGAATAGCACTTGTGTTAGCAGGCATGCAAAAGCTGTTCTTTCTGTAACTGAATTTAGAGACATGAATGCCAGGTACTAGGCTAGATGACTTTTTAAGTGCTAGCCTGTGCTGGTGAAGGAAACTAGAAAAAAATCTTTTGTTTTTCTTAGCATGCATCTTTAATATGCTGTTTAGAGAGTATATTGAAAGGTTTTAGATGTCCAGACATAGCTTTAGTTCATGCACTTGTGTTTTTTGTGAATAAAGAATTTTCTTAAATTCATGTACAAATCTGTTGTATGCCATCTGGAGTAGCTAACTGCTTTCTTTGTTTCTTTCTAGGAAATACCAAAATAAAGCAGATGTTGTGTCCTGTACTGTTATCTCAAGGTTTTGCAAGTCATTCTGTTATGTGCTTCTTGGCAGCAGGAATGTAAACTAATTCTCTCAGCACTGAACTAGAACCTTGACAAGGTTGTGATTACAGGTAAGAACTAATTCTGCCTCTTAGAAATTTATGGGAAGGCATAATCACTTCAAATGTGTTTTAGTTTGCAATTTGTAATTGACTAAGTCTTTAACCATAAATTTGAGAACAGATTGGGTAAAAGGATGTTTTTTCTTCCTTAATTACATTTGAATTTTGCTTAATCTTGTTTAAATAGGGAGGGAGAAAATATAACAAAGTATAGCTTCTCTTTGCTACAGTACAAAGCACTGTTAATAAATGGAAAAAATGTAATTTTTCAACACCCAAATGCATGCTGACCCAGATTTTGAGGAAGCTGTTTTCTCACACAAAAGATGGTATAGTGTCAGTCAGTCGTGAAGTGTTTTGCCACCATGAGCTGAAATCAGCTTACTGTCTGCATGTGGCTTTTCTTCCCCTCGAGGTTTGTACTTCCTTAAACAAGCTAATAGCAGCAGTACTACTTAAGTTACCCTTTATAATCAGTTACAGAAAATCTCTAAATTGTTGTTACAAGTCCACTTCAACTCTAGAATGACCTTTTCAAGGGGAAAGGTCTTCTTCCAGGTCAGTGAAAATGTTTTGGCTGCTGGTTTTCTGTCCTAACTTTATCTGACAGGCTGTGAGGTGGTGCTGATAACTCTTGTCCCACTTCTCTATCACTATCTGCTCAACCTGTGTGTGGGGAACTAAAAATCTATTCTTTTACTCTTTTTAGAACATGATAAATGCTAAAAGCAGTTTTAATAAAGCACAGAAAACAACACAAATCTGTCACAGAACCTGCATGTTTTGTTTTTCTGAATGATGAACTTCTGTTTTTAAACAGGGAGTGTGTGTTTTGAAGACTATCCGTCAAATTGCTGTATTGCATATGCTGAATCTGCAGAATTGTGATGAAGTTAAAGCCTTTTAGTCTTGATTTCACCCTTTGGTGTCTTTGACAGGATGAGTTGCTTGCCTTAGTTGTTTGCCTTAGGCTGTACTTGTCAAGAGTGGCAGGACCAGAGTCTGGGATGTTGATATCGAGCAGTCTCATACGTCTTACTCTGATGCATAGGTCAATGACAAGTTTGTGCCAGGAAGGTGGCATTGATTGTTCTGCTGCTATAATGAAAGAAAGGTTCAAATGTTTTGTTTTGGTGGTTTTTGGTTGGCTTACTTTTCAGATGCAGTTGTTTTTGTTTTTGTTTTTTTAAATTGTATTGATTCAATGTTTATACTTATATTGCAGTGATGTAACAGGTTGAAAAAAACGCACAACTTCTTATAGTGTCATGGACTATTTTTTTGCTGGAATGGACTTTTAACATTCATTTGGCCCAGCCCTTGTGTTTTCCTCCGATTTGTGTGTGTGAATCAACAAGTCACCCCTCACTTAAGTAAATAAAGGGTTTAGTGTGGTTCTGCAGATCTGCTGCTGAACAATTATTCTAGTCTTTCAGAGCTAGTTGGGAACAATTAATTGATGGTATGAATTAAGCATTCATTTCTGCCTTATTCTCACAAAAATGTGTCCAATTGAACAAATGTTAAAAAAGATGAGAGACGTTGTTTTAAATGCATAAATTTAGGATAAGGAAGAATTCATTTTTCATGACTTACTGCTTTGTGCTAATGAGTAAAATAAATGCTTCAATTTTGATACCCATTATGTATTGGCTAAATAGTGGCTCTTTCTTCCAAATTTTACATGCTATTTCTTTAATAAAACCAGTTTGGTGGTAGCTTGAGAAGGTACAAAGTAATTTTAACACGTAAAACAGCTGGTCTTCTACTGAATTTAGGGGAAGAAAGGATTCTACATAGAAGTAACTATAAACTTTATTTAGGGAAGTATCATTTTTATACTAAGTCAATGCTTTGTAATATCCAAATGCTATGCACGTACCTCTGGTTTTACTAGTGCAGTAAAGAAGGGAGAACGTGATTATTGGCCACAGGAAGTGTGAGCTGATAGAGGCAAGCAGAAGGAATTTCAGTTAATATTGTGATATATAAATCTTCATAGTGAATTTACCATAGTATGGTCAGTAGGAAAAAAAACAAGTACAGTGCAGTCCACTGGGTGGTATAATAAAGCCACACCTTGTTGCAGAGGTCGACTTAAGGACGAGATGTGACTTCAGAGCTGATGAGCTTGACTTGGTAATATCTGAACCAAGCAGACCCATTTCACTTAGGTGCCTGTGCACCAAACTCTTACTTCAAGATGTCACAAGGAGGCGAATACTGTTTTGCACAGAGGTAGCTTGGCTTTTAGACGCTTGAGCCTTCACTGTTCCCCTGGAGGCATAGAAACAACAGTATGTTTGTTTTGCACTGTCTGGACCTGATGTTGTTGTACTAGGTGAACCAGCCTGGGTGTTTGTGTCTTACATGTCACTTTTTCTATGGTTAATCTTCTAGCTCAAATAAAACTGGCGGGGGGATTAAGTTTCCCAGACTTCATAATGTTTGAAGGAAATCTTGGTAAAGAAAATCTGAACTTGTTACCTAGAAAACTAAGATGAGTGACATTAAATGAATAAATTTACTACTCTAGAGCATTTCTTTACTGAGAATGACATCTAATCTGCATTCCTTTTCTTTGGTAAGTCCCTAGTTGAGATGCCAATACGAACTGAGGGCAATCACAGAATTATGTGTAGCTAACTAGGGAGAACACTGCATACTTTGAGTTTGCGTCTGACCACAAAACTTTATGAATTTGACCTCTGCAGTTTATGTAAGGGTGATGCTGCATGTACTGATAAAGGCCTGGTGACTGTAAAATATGTCATCCTGAGCACCGATGATGGCTTTGTACTATTTGCTGTGATTGCAAAGGTAGGTTCAGAGTCCACTTTCAAGTTTCCTGTTTCAAGACACCCACTCATCTTGGGTGTTTGAGATAAAATCTTTCACTTTGCACCTACCAAACTGCATTCCAGAAAAATAAGCCACAGCATAAAAGCGTGGAACTTATCCATGAGAGACAAGCAGTTGTCACATAAACCAGTCCTGAAGATCTGCAGTTATGTGGCTTCATTCATGTTTTAATAAGGTGCAAGAAAGCAGAATATGAAATGAACTTCTGAAAAGGCAAACTTTGACATATTTGTCGCTTTGTGTGGTATACTCACTTGATATGCTGTGAGTGCGTATTTGATAGTTCTTTAAGCTGCCTGCACAGTTTTTTGTGTAGCTTTACTTTATATCAGTCTTTAAACTTCGTTTCTCAATAGGTACAAAATTGAATGGGATAGAGCATAATCTAAATTAGTTTTGAGTTAACAAATGCTATGAAAGTGATTTCTAGAGCTAGTCACCTTTTCTTACCCTGTGACTTGATGGCAAAGTCAAATCAAGGGGCAGATGAAGGTTTGTGTGTGTTTTTTTTTAGCTTCACAGTTCATGTTCATTTTATTTAAAATCTCAGAAAACAGTTTCTTGGTCTCCTAGTGCTTGATTTGGGATTGAGGGAATTCAGGCACCTTCTGCCCTTAACTGTATTGTGATATTTTGTTAGTAGCTTAAATACATACACCCAGCACCTAGCACTAAATGTACCCCAAAGCCTAAAGCACAGTGCTTCCGTGGGTATTTCCAATTACTTAAATGCATTTTCTGCCTCACAGTACCTTTAGAATCTCAAATTTTTGATGTATCAAGCCATTTAAAATTTATCTGCCACTTGGACCGCAAGCATAGGCGTGTTTTTGGTGTTAACAATAAAGCTAAAAAGGTTATGGGTCTTAAACTAGCTCCTGGTGCTCCTTTTTACTCACTCCCACAGTCTTCCCTGTAGGAGGTTACTGCTGTCTTGGATTTACTGGCTTCTAAATCCAATACAGTCAAAGTCACAAAGTTCTGAAACATTAAAGCCAATTTTGCACCTCTTCAGTGAGACAATTTGAAGAGCAGCAGCAAACACATCTCAGCCAGCAGTTCTGAAAGAGAAGAAATTGCTGGCACAAGGTAGTGGTGAATAGCTGAGGCAGAGCAAATTTTTTTTTTTAGGAATTGCTATAGACATCGAAAATGGATTTAAATCCACGGTGTTAAAGACTGCCCATGATTACCTCCAGACCAGCTAAAAGTAGCTGAAGCATATTCTGAAATCTTGTCTCATTTTTAACTTGGTGGTTTAAGAGCAGTGCAGTGTGGGTTTTCTTTTGTGTTTTTATTCCAGCCTCCTACCCCCATAACAAAGATGCAAAAATTCATTTCGGAGTTCCAGCTGTAGTTCCTGGGCATGATTCGTGACTGGCGTTGGGGGTTAGCTGGCAACATTTTGAAATTTCTGGTTTAAAAGCTTATTGGACTTGTGGGAGGAAAAGTTTTTGGTAGTAAGATCTATATTAGAGGTTTATCTTCATACTCAATTTCTTCATATCAGTACAAACTGAATCTTTGGTCAGCTCTATCACTGGGACCAGTTCTGATGTTGACTCCCAACCTGCTCCTTGACCACAGGTGATTTAAAAACAAAAAAACTAAAAACAAACAAACCCCATAGTAAGTGGACATAAATAACGATCAATTACTTTCTTTGCATTTCATTTTTAAGTGACTGTTAAATATTCAGATCACATTCTTAAATTCCAGTAATTGCTGTTCAACTCTGCTAGTGCTTTGTGATTGTGTCGTAGTAACTAAATTTATGGTAGCTGCTCCAGCCAAACTTCAAGTAGAGCTAATGCTCAGAATTTCAGTAACTATTTGCCTAATGTAGATTTATGAAGTGCCGGTATTTTTTAAGGTCAGTAAGTTGACTAAAAGGGATCCCAAGTTTTCTGGGATCAAAAATAGAGACCTTTAAAGATGATTTCACTCTTTAAATGAACCTGTATTTACCTTCTTAGTATAGGCTTGTATTTACTTGAATCTTCTGTCATGCTAGATTTCTCGTGTAAATTGAGAGATACTCTGAACTGTTACAAATGGCAAAACAATCTACAGTGTGCGTATGTGCATTTGTACAGACACATCTCATGTATAGCGTGTGTCTCTTTCACACTAGACAGGAGCTTTTTTTGAACAAGGCTAGTTTAAATCTTTTTAGTTAAACCAGAAAAACTGCTTCTTCCTGTGCTTCCACTAAGCTTTGAAGTTGTCACAGGTATTGTGATCTGTCACTTGCATTTTTAATATCTAGTGCATTTATCTCTTTGTAAAAATTTTTTTTTTTTTTTTTTTTTTTTTTTTTTTTTTCAGAAGTGTATTTTACATGTGTATTGTAACAGGAAACTCTGGCACTATTTCTTTTCCACAGCACTGACTTAGAAAAAATGGCTGGCCTGGGGATTGAACCCTTCTGAGGAAGAGACAGTATATTTATAGTATATTATTATGACCTTAGCCCAAAAGATCGATGTTTGACCCGTTGTCCTTACATGAAAAGACCCATTATTGTTGAGACTGTTGGCCATCAAATAGTAGTTTTTATTAGAACTCTCAAGTGATCTGGAAATTATTTTATGGTATCTACAAAAACGTGGGTATAGACTGTATTGTTTAATTACACTTTTGTATGCATTCAGGGCAACTAGCAAGTAAGTGTTATTTCTGCCAGTTTAATATATGTGGGAAGGAGCATGCTTTTCCTTTAAAGTAGCTTCTTATTCCCCCTCTATGATAGAGTGGAAAATAAACTCATCATGGATATTCTGGAGCTGAGCAAGACCTCTTTTCCATTTTATGGGTATATCTTGGAGAAAGTCAGAGGGTGTGGTTATTTTTCTTTTAAGCAGAGAAACAGAGAAAACAGAGAAAAAGTTGTTCACAGACCTGATATTTAGGACTGTTTATTTTAGGGCTGATACAATGCAAATAGAAGTATTTGGTGTGTAGCTGTGGGGAAATGAAGATTGACCACAAGTTTTTCAGTGTCAGAAGGTGTGGTTTTTGGCTTTATACTTTCTATTTCCATACCTTAGAAGTGTAGGTGACTTTGGTTTCCTAGGCCTGAACTATTGGTTGTGTTACCTGTATATACGATAAGGACATCATGTAAAATTTGCATCAGGTAGGAAACGTTAGGGAAGAATACACATTTGGACTTCACAAAGGTATGTCTTGGGTTAGGTTTTTTCCCTGAGAAAGGGGTATCAGCTTTTGTTAGAGACCTGCAGCATTGAACTTGCTTGGAAATGGCTTAGCAATTGGTTTTAAAGTAGAGATGAAGAGTGACAGTAGAGTGCTAGAATTAGTGCTCTAGCAGCATGTTGCTGAGATTCTTCCAAAGGCCTTACAAAAGGTGTTGGTGACTATTGGTACTAGCAGGTGATCTTTTCCCCCTCACAGAGGTGGGAAAGCTATTGCAAGAAGGGAATCCTAGATTTACGTTCCTGATCTGCAGAATATATGCTGTCCTAAAGAATTTAGTGACTGTTTCTTTTGTGCTCACTAAAATGGTTTGAATTTTTCAGCTGATCTTCAAGACAGTTGCTGCCTCGTATAACCTATGTAATATACACAGTAATAGAAAGATTTCTTCTGTGTATTTGGTGTTTTAGGACCTGCCATGAGCTGATACGTAAACGTACTGTTTACTTACTGATTGTAAGTCTGTCTCTACATCCTTTATTCAGTATTTGTAATATTCTAAATATCTTATTTAATATTAAAAACATAATTGCAGATGGGATGATCTTCCAGTTTTTTACTAATTCTGAGCTGTAAGAACTCATTCAGAAGCTATTTATGAAGCAGGTGCAGCTAAGACATGGAACCCATGCTTTTGACTTTATTATACATTATAAATGTATATGCATAAAACAGCCAATAGTCAGGTCATAGGCTTTTGTAGTTAGATGAGTTTTGATCTTCTTTACACAGTTGTATGATTCCTTACTTCATTCTCTACTGTCCCAGATATTAAGAGTCCAGTAAGTAGTGACTGCAGAGACAGCATGCAGATAACGGGGCTTCTTGTTTGTGAAATTGGATAATATAATATTGAATGGACTGGGAAGGTGGGGGAGTTGGGGGAAGTCTTTTGAGAACATTGGCTGCTGGTTTGAAGTCATTCTTGCTTTTTGTATTAGCTGTGCCAGCTAATTTTCAGTTGAAGTGAATGGTACTCCTGGTTTTACTTTACAAAGTCTAGCTTGAGGATTGTTTTCATGTGTATATAGAGTAAAAACAAATTGGCAGCAACTCTGTAGTGTGTTCTTGTGACTTGAGTTTATTGTAGATGCTGCAGCTGGAGATCTGTACCTTGTACATGAAATGCTCGTTTTGGAGCATGTACAATGCTTAGGATTATTTCTTTAGTGTCACACAATTGTTTTTTAACAGCTGCTTAAGGCAATTTACTAAGTACAAGACTTGTGTTCTAATACCAGACTTCTTGATAGCAGAAGATTGGTACATAGAGATAATCAACTGGTCTGCAATTATAGAGTTCCCTAATAGAAGTGAATGATCAAAAATCATGGTAGTATCTCAGAGCCAAGCTAGAGGTGGGTATTTTCATGGTGTTAGAATTTACACTGTACATGTAAAACCTCAATTTCCTTTAGCTGATTGCTAAAGAAATCTTTTCCTCTAGCAGATGTGTCTGAACTTGGAATCCAATTGATCGTGTTTTATTCTACATCTCTTAAAGGATCTTCAGAAGAGATAACTCCAAGGCTTGTAATTAGAACATAACATGGTACTTGAGCATAAGAGCCATCAGAATTCTGGTGCTTCTCAGTTGATTTGATTTAGCCAAGTGCTTTCTGTTTACTCTTTTTTTTTTTTTTTTTTTAAATTAAAAAAATACCAGAACCATGTTCATCCTTCTGCAGTGTTAGTAGCACTTGAATTACAGACCATTAAACATGAATTGAGGAAGTAAATTATACCAAAAAGTAAATCAGATAGGGAGTTGCTGCAATATTTGAAGTGTCTGAATGTACATTATGAGTGGGAAATACAGTTCAAGAGAAGTATAGCTGGTGAGCTAAGTCTTGGTCTGTGGAATAATGGGGATCCTCAATCCTTCATGGAGGCCACTGGAGCAGAGTGTGAAGTTTGCATTATCTGGTTGAAAGTTCTGAATTTGCCGTGGCAGGGTGGGGTGAGGAATCTAGCCATGAGCTTTTCCTCTTGGAGTGTAATATTTCATTTCTCCTGTTAGAGTGAACGATGAATGATGAAAACATTTTTAGTGGAGGGGAATGAAAAAGGAAAGGAATAATTAATCTTTCTTTCTGACATGGTAACAAACTCTTAAAGCAGTTTATCGTGACTCCACAGGTTTGGTGGGTGCTAGTGTATGGGAGCACTAGTGACTGACAGGCTCGCAATCAGTCAAGGCTCTCAGATTTTTGCTGGTTGAAAGTTGCTATCATTTTTACAGCCAGTCGCTTAGGGTTTCATGGGGCAGTCATTGTTAGCATGATAAGGAGTTTTTTGAGTTTTGGGGGAAAAAAAGTACTGCAGGATCTCTGGATTAAAGACAATATTTCTTGCTGATTTTGTAAAGTGAAAGATGTTTTTTCAGGCCTGCATAGGATGACCTATTCTTGTATAGGAGAGGAAGTTAGAAGTCTTCTGAAGCTTCAGTGTAGGTTACTTGTATCTGCAAGCTTACTCTCTGAGGATGCTTCTCACATGTTCTGAAGCACATCTTCTCCAAATGTTGAGGAACTAACTTTCTGTGGAATATTTTCTTCCCGTAGAGAGCTCGTATCTGTTTTAACTGGATATGTTTTAAAATCAAGATCAGTGCATCTATGAACTTAGAACCATGTGAATGTCTTTTAGGGGTGGTAAAAATTGAAATGTATTACAAAGGAGTAAGTAATATAGTAAGAGAATCCTGTGAAAAGTTTTCTTGGGTCAAAATGGGAATTATTGCTTCTTTGGAAGTGCTGTGATCATACTTGCCTTTGGTGAGTGGTCTACATTTCTCTATTGTAAATTTTGCCATGCTTACAAGATTACAGAAGTGGCACAGTATGTGCAAAGCTAGCAAGTCAGTTGGTACTTATTTATAAAGTATTAGCTTTTCTTCCTGCCCTAGTGAAAATGGAAGGAGAACAGGAGTAATATGGATGTTATTTTTCCAACAGCGAATGACAAAATTGGGTTACAGAGGTATGTGAACTTCTCCACCTTCATATGGAGAGCCTTCTTGCACATTTTAATTTTCATGAAGTAGGTCTTAAAGACAAAAACAAACAAAACAACCTGTGTGCACACACAATAGAAACCAAACCACCTGAAAGGCAGACAAGGGTCAGTAAACTCCAATTTCATTTATGTCATTTGTTAGTTATCCCTCCCTCCACCTTACAGTTGATTTTTGCACACGTGCATGCTTTGTAATATGTTCTGTAAAGAAGAAAGGGAAGGGAGAACAAAACTGACATTGCTGAGTGAACTTAGGTAGAATGGTGGATTTATAACTAAGATTCTTTTTCTCTGTTTTACAGATTCAATATTGCATAAACATGGGTGCATTTTTGGATAAACCAAAAACTGAAAAACATAATGCTCATGGTGCAGGGAATGGCTTGCGTTATGGCCTCAGCAGTATGCAGGGATGGAGAGTGGAAATGGAAGATGCTCACACAGCTGTTGTAGGTATTCCTCACGGCTTAGAGGACTGGTCCTTTTTTGCTGTCTATGATGGTCACGCAGGATCTCGTGTTGCAAATTATTGCTCCACACACTTACTAGAACACATCACTAACAATGAAGACTTCAGGGCGGCAGAAAAACCTGGATCTGCTCTTGAACCTTCAGTGGAAAATGTCAAGAGTGGAATCAGAACTGGCTTTTTGAAAATTGATGAGTATATGCGCAATTTCTCAGACCTCAGAAATGGGATGGACAGAAGTGGCTCAACAGCAGTGGGAGTTATGATTTCACCTGAGCATGTATACTTTATCAATTGTGGTGATTCACGTGCTGTGCTCTATAGGAATGGACAAGTCTGTTTTTCAACACAGGATCACAAACCTTGCAACCCAAGGGAGAAAGAGCGAATCCAGAATGCAGGAGGCAGTGTAATGATTCAGCGCGTTAATGGTTCATTGGCAGTTTCTCGAGCTCTGGGGGACTATGACTACAAATGTGTTGACGGTAAAGGCCCTACAGAACAACTTGTTTCTCCAGAGCCAGAGGTTTGTGAAATTTTAAGGGCAGAAGAAGATGAGTTTATCATCTTGGCTTGTGATGGAATCTGGGATGTAATGAGCAACGAAGAGCTCTGTGAATTTGTTAAGTCTAGACTTGAAGTATCAGATGACCTGGAAAAAGTGTGCAATTGGGTAGTGGACACTTGTTTACATAAGGTATGTAACTGTTTTTTCCAAGCAGATGTTCTAAATCTATCTTCTGTTTAGATGGGTACAATGTTAACAGCAGTTTCTGGCCTAATCTTCCCGTTCTCCCTACTCCTATCTTCAAACTTCTGTACCCATTTGACTGTGTCTTTGCTGAAGAGTGTACAGCCTCATCCTTTGTGCTTGGAGAGGTGATGGCAGCTGCAAAAATAAAAGTTTAGTGTAATGTTTGCATATAATCCCAGCTCTAAATTTTGTTTCCAAATTTTAAAATGAATGTATTTTAAAACAGAATTATTTTTTAAAAAAAAGTACATTCTGTGCAAGGTTTGTACTTTTTTGCTCTTTTGAGTTGGGTGGTGGTGTTCTCCTTTGCATAATATCTGTGCTTGTACTACTGTTTCCATATCAGGGTATGTTTTTGTCTATCATCTGAAGTAGTGTCCTTAGCTAATTGTTGTAGCTCAGATGAAGAAGCTTACTTTTGCATCTGAGCTTGCTTGCACTCCTCAAACTTAAAGTTCATTAGGAGGTATTGCAGGTTGGTCTGCAAAAGCTTCACAGGTTTGTCATTTCCAGCATTCCCTCAAAAGTGTAACTCCTACTATTACAAATAAAGTTCCTTGCTGAAGCCATAGACCGAACATGCCATTTTGAGGAAGGTTTAGAACTTAGAACTTACAATTAAACAGTAAAGGGTAAGTAACTTTTTTGGAAATATGGTTGTATTCCAGCATATGTCAAATGTTTTAAGATTGGTTTAAATGCTCTGGGTTTTCTGAGCAAGCACTCGATCAGCTTCATTAATAACTTGTCACTCTAGTATACTTTCACTAAAGCAGTAGACATAACTTCATGTTTGTTTTCTAAAGTAAGATCCTGGATCTGAGCAGTTTGTGGCAAGATCAGAAGGTCTTCACGATGTGAAGTATTATCTATTGTAAAATACTAAGTGTCTCCATATGCTTGATATAAAAAGGAATTTGGACCAAGTCCTGCACTGGGGCTTTGGGACAAGTCCTGCATTCTGAAGGAATTTATTCTTATGTTGGATTGCTACCTAATATCCTTTGAAGAATGGGTTATTTTAGTAAATGATAGGAACTACCTCGTGGCTTGGGGTTACAGAGAAACAATGTGCAGTGAAAAATGGCACATAAATTTCTGGTTTAGTCTGGATGAGGAGCTATTTACATAACGCTTGTTAAAGATTTCAAACTTAGTCCAAGAATACTTGGAAATACTTGGAAAATTTGTCAGAAAGTGCAAAAATAGAGAACTTGACAAAAAAAATCTTGATTTTAAACCAGGAGTTCAAATTACACTTTTGCTGGATTTCCTTGTTTTTAAATTTGAATTGTAATTTTAAAATTTGGCTATGGATGGTAATTTTGAAAGGTGAGGAGGAAAGAGGTATTGGAGCTTATGAGTGAAGAATTAGCGTTAAAATTATTATCTGCAAAATTGGCTGATACTGCTGAGCACAGGATAGTATGTAATGTCAGTTTGGCCATGCTAAATGAATTCTTATTTTGTAATTTACCTGTTTTCCTCAAGGTGTATGACGTATGACACGGGAACTTTTTGTTGACCAGCCATAGTGAATGTGCTCAAACTTATACATTAGTAGCTGAAACTAGCTATTCTGGTAGTTTAGAATATTCTGCATTTCACTTTGCAACATGAATATTTTTTTTAATTTCCTTAAGGTTAACATTAAATGACAGTCTAATTTCTGGCCTGTTTTCTTAAATGTTGTTTTAAGTGGTTGTTTTATGTAGAAATGTTATTTTTAAACAGTTGACACAAAGTGCTTTAAATAACTTCAGCTTAGACTAAGAATGTAAAATCAATTTAAATGAGTAGTTTCGTTGAGAAAGAGAGGTTTCAAAGACTTTCATTGCAAGGCTTCTTTTTCCCAGGTAAGTCTAGGATATAATACTTTAAAAATACAAGTGGTAACAAGAATAGAAAAAAGGTAGATGAAATCTAAAGAGCCTAACTCTTCTTTTTCTTTGTTGCATAGGGGAGTCGTGATAACATGAGTATTGTACTAGTTTGTTTTTCAAATGCTCCTAAGGTCTCAGATGAGGCAGTGAAAAAAGATGCAGAGTTGGATAAGCACTTGGAATCACGGGTTGAAGGTAAGAAATCCATTTTCTTCATTAAAAATGCTGTCATAACGTTGTTGAGCATAAAACCAAAACCAACAAAAGCCATTGTGACTTTATGATGAGGAAAAATGTTGTAAACCATATGCCACATGCATTTTCTTAATAAAACCTTAGATATTTGCATTTTGTTTTCTGAAGACAGAAGTAACTACTGACCTTACAGAGGCTTACACCAGCTAGTTAAATAGTGATAATGTTTTGCTTACAAAGGGATACTTGTGATACGTGCTTCATTTCTTTTGTGGTAGCTTGACTAAAAGAAAAACCTTTATCAGTTTTTCTTGAAGGGATTCCTAATTATCAAGGTTAGCTGCTTTTGTGTAATACAGTTGTGAGTTTGTCTTAAAATGTCAGCTTGAAAAATAACTTGTGAAAACTTGCAGAGTGTAACCGATCAAAATACATCGGAATGCAAGAGCCTTAAATCATCTTTTGGTTCTGAATGCTTACCAAGTGTGTGTGTACACGAATAAAAGTTGCAATAAAAGCAATTCTAGATGTTTTTCACAGAGGATTGAACTTAATCACTAACCAATTTCATTTATTCACGGATTTTATAGTTCTTTATATTCCTGAAAATGATTGAATACATTTTCAGAAACAGTTAAAGGAACAGTTAAGCGAGAATGAAAGGCTAGCCCTTGTATGTTTATTCCTTTTCTGCCACGTTCTTAATGTCAGAAAAACTGACTTTTGAAGCAGACTTTCAAATTGTTGTGTTTATTTTTTATTTTTTGTCACAGGGTAAGGCTTTTCTAAGGTCTGACAAAAAAAAAAAAACAACACTATATGTAGTGGCTTCTGCGGCTCTTTAATCTTGTTGATTAATTTAGTGATCCAGGTACAGCTCAGTTTGGTAGAACTGACTGAAGCTTGTTGTTGCAATCAAAAGTTTGCATTTTGGTAATATTGATTGTATGTAGGCATAGGCTTTTGCAGAATCAACCCAAGCATGAAAAGAACTGTTCCTGGAACAGTTTGTCTTGATGTTACATATGTGGCTACGGTGCTACTGTGAAAGAGCGTCATTAGAGAGAAACAGTCTTCAGAGGTTTTGAAAACCTTGTTGTTATCATTCTTTTAACTTCTGTTATCTAATCAGAAGAGCACTGAAGAACTGTCATGCATTTACATATGATGCAGCTTATTGATTTATCTGCTGGATCTGTCACAGCAGCAGTGTTCAAGGGAAGGAGATGGTTTACTGAAGAGCACACTGGCTGAGAAAGAACATTGAGGTAGTTCAAACCCTTTATTGACTTGTTTCAGGACAGGACTAGCATATTCTGATGACTATATCCAGGTTTAACTGTGCTTCATAAAGAACTGGTTCCTCTTGTAGACGGACAATGAGTCATGCTGGCACCTTAGATGTATTTGTGCCCGGTGCTGAGACCAGCGTTTCAGCATTATATACAGCATTGCTTTCCTAACAGTACTCTTTTCATATAGAAAAATTCAATATTGACACCTGCAGGACCGTTCAGTAGTGTTCTGTGGAAGTCATTTTAAATTTAAATGCCAAGATGTCTGGGACTTAGATGTCTTCCTGCTGGTTCCCACCTGCAGTCCTGAGACTGTAGCAAGGTCTCAATGACATAAACCACAGTTCTGGACATGAACTGCCTGAGCTTGAGTATTCTTTATTAAATTTTCTCAACGTGGATCCTGTAATCTATTGAGGAAAATACTGCTTTTCCTTAAAACTATTTGGGAATTACTAATAGAGGACTTGAGCACTGTCACATGGGAGATGGATTCCACTTCTACTTTGCTGTTGCTCTTATTTGAAGATCTCAGAGTTCCACTGGCTTTTCAGTATGCTGTAACAGTTGTTAAAGGATTGGGCCTGCTTTTATTAGAAAGTAGTTCATATCCAAGTAAGTAGGACTAAGTATGAATGAGAAGTAAGCCTGCACTGTAGATCTGAGGAGATCAGGAAACTTCTGAGTGTATGTATTAGAACAAACAAAAAGGGGAAAAAAAACTACAGCTAACCATTCTTAAATTTTTCTTAACACAAATTCAATATAAAACCCAACAGATGATTTAAATGTCTGTCCTGCCACTGCAACCTAATTGCTGTGGACAACTGTCAGCTTTGCCCCTTAAGTTTGAGGATTTTTGATACTAACTTTAATGCTGTAAATGACATTTTCTGGAGATATTTAATTTTTCATCTGTGTGAAATGGCTGCACTCTTGTTCTTTGTTTAGATGTGTTTTTATTAGTCTTATGTAACCAAATGAGGTACTTAGATTTACTTTTTTTTCCTGTTTGTGTCCCAGTAACCTAGACAGGTCTGTTATGTCAGTTACACACCGACTTTACCTTTTATTTAAAACAAACAAACAAACAAAAAAAAACAAACAAACAAAAACACTAAGAAGGCTTTCAGACCACGACACAGTTATCTCTGCATGTGCTGGTGGTGTGTATGGTGTGGGCCCATCTTGTTTAAATGGGATCTAAACTGCCATGGCTTGCATACTCGGCCTTTCTGCTGAGGTTAGGGAGAGCTAATGGTCACTTCACATGCGAGCTCTAGGCACATTTCTCAGAACTTGGCTTTCATCCTGGGCTTCCTAGATGACTAGTTAAGATAAATAACTATTATCTTCCTAAGTCTGAGGAGAGGACGTGAGCTGTTAATAGGCCCTGGGAGAGAGCCAGGAGCAGTTACCTTCACTGTCAGCCGTTAGGTAGGTTCACGCATGGTGGTTATGAGTTAGTATGCCTAGCTTCTCGGGGACTTCTCTCTCAATTTGCAAACAGGTGGAAAATAGAACTACAGTGTATTTTATTGCTTTTGTGGATGTTAAAAGCATTAATAGAAAAGCTGTCAAATATTTTATAGTCAAATTGACTGGATTAACTGAAAATGACTTAGGAAGCACTATTTACTAGTATCTATGCTAGATTTGTAGCATAATTGAGTTACTGTTCTAACCTATCAAAATAATTTCTGAGCAGAAATATTTAACCTGTTTCATCATATTTAACACATTACACACAGCAAAAATAAGGTAGAGTTTTCAATCTGCACTGTTGCAGAGCCTTTCCAAGGGTAAGTTGAAATGATTGCTAGGCTTAAGATCTCAACAGAAACAAGTTGCTTCAAAGACTGAGTTTCTGTTGCTTCAGCTATTCTTGATTTTTCCTGCATGAGTTCCCTGTGTCATTCTGTCTTCAGTGAATTGGCCAGAGTGCAAGACCTTTAAATGTCAAGTATTTAGCAAGGAATGAGTGTTAGCATATTTGAGGAAATTCTATCAAGAACCACAGAAAAAGGAAACAACTGAATAATTTGAAGTAGTTGCCACTGTCTTCTCTCCAACAATTTTTTCGTACTTCATAAATTCTTTGAAATTGACATCTTGACACAGTATCTTTAAAAGAAAGGAAGTTACTGGACTGCAATTTCTACATTACATTTGTGCTTTGAGTACTGCTAGTCAGAATTGATACAGAGAAACGTGAATAAAACCTTTCAAACAACTGGGGAGAATCGTTCAGAAAGGGGTTAGATGCTTAAAAGTAAAAAGGCAGTCTTATTAGCAGGTTTACATAGTGAGAAGAAATGCCCTTCATTAAAAAATAAAAGGGGGGGGTAAGAAAGAAGGGTCCAAAGTATGAGTAGTAAGGAAAAAAACGGAAGGCAGGAATGTCATTTTTGAGTTCGTTCAATGGTATTTCTTTTTCATGAATGTACGCTGTTCCACATGGGATGTTTTTGTTCTCTTGTGAACCTTAGTTTTAAAGCTGACTGGAGTATCCCATTAAACATCTAAGACAAATGGTTTTTCACTGCTCTGTTTAGGCATTTTAAGGTTTGGCTTGGAGAAAAATGCATTGTTTGAGGCATGCTTTTATTGTTTTTGCTTGTTTTAATATCTGTGCTCAAAAGCAGTTTAACACTTGCATGTGTTATTTTTCAGTCATTTTATACATTCCTAAGTAGAATGCCAAGATCCTATGCATTCACATAATAAGCTAGTAGTTCCATCAGGTCTGCTCAGAGTTACCAAAAAATAAACAAGCAAGAGGAAGTTCTTCCATTAGAATTCTTAAAACTATATACTAAAACTTTTTGGTAGCTTGGGTCTTAATGATGATGGTCTGTGTGTAACTACGTTCCAAAGCTGCAAATTCAAGGGTATTCTGAAATACCTATGAGGCTGTACTTGATGGCTTGTGACTAAGTTAATTATGACAGTGACTTGCTCTGTTTTGAGTTACTGAATTGGTCAGTTCCCAAAGTAATGCAAACATGTTGGACAGTCAAGTTGTGCTAGGTCAGTCTTTTTTCTTACTCCTGCTTTCAAGTTCTAGTTTCTGCCCTGTTTTCATCTGGCTTGTCTTCTGTTATTGTTTGTTTTTGAGATGCACTGCTTGCTCACAGGAAGAGAAAACTACGCACAGAAGTCAGTGCTCTGACTTGTGGGTGTATCAGACATGGAGATTTAAAGAAGAACAAGAACAATGAACACCTCGAGTCATAAATAGGGGCACTTCTTCAATGTAGATTTAGGTAGTTCTAATAGTTGAATGCTCAGTTAATACAGTATATTGAATAGTGCTTTTTATGTATGTAGAATATGTACTTTATATAAAGCTGTTTTGAGGCATTGGAGTTGGACCTGGTATAGAAAAGTGGAGTCTTTTCCATGTCATAATCTTACAGCTAGAAATCAGAGGAGATGCTGAAGTGTAAAAAGTTGTAATGCTGTCTGGTTGGAGACTTAAATTTAAGGAAGAATCTGCATTGATTAAAAACTGGAATACATTTTCGTTGGAGTTTTCAAAATGCTTATCTCTGAATCAAATGTATTTTTACTTAAAATGATTTTAGGAGTAAAGTAGTAGACTTGCTTTGTAGTGGACTTCATGGATTTGCATACATGATAATGTCAGGAAGTGATTTTTCAAGTGTCTATATTAGCAATAGAGGTATAAAAGTTTCTGCAGTCTTATTTTGCATAACCATTTAAAAACAATCCTGCAATTAATTTTTGAACATTATTGAGAAAGTAAAAACCTTGTAAATTGGTATATCTGGTTTTGAAAACATTTGGTTCCTTCTCTAGTGATCTTCGTCAAACAAATCGATGGTATATATGTGTTAACCAATGTGTAGTGAGAAGAGGTCATTTGCTTTATTCTTGGATTTTTCTATTAAGGAGCTGATTTAGTTGTGGTTTATTGTTTTATTTTTGTGGTTTTGTTTTTTCTAAAGGGGTGGGAAAATGTTTTGGTGAAATTACTCATCCTAATAACCAAGAAAAAAAGGAGATAGCCAATTTCACCAGAATTCCTGTTTGAGCGGCCTCTGAAAATGGGGAGAAGGTGCTCTTGGTTCAGTTCAGAGCCCCCAAGGGTTATACAGCGTAAAGTATAAGATTCCAGTAGTAAGAAAAATATAATAATCCTGAGTTACAACTGCTTTAATCTGCTTTTAAGAAGATATAAAAATCTTGTGCTTCCATTAACATTTAGCAATTGCTTACTTCTGTAGCCTTAGTTCTTAGTAATTTTTGGTATTTGTTACTTTCAGTCTGTGCAGAACCAGACATGCTGTTGGTATAAACGGCAGTATATACATGAGATGTGTTTCCTATCTGATGTGACTCAGCACCATTTATATTACAGTGATAGCATCTACTTCTAACTAGGCAGAACTGCACAAAAGGACAAAATCTGAAAGAACTTGTGGCTGATGTGTGTGAATGTGCATGGAAGAAGTGATCAGTCACTGAAGATGACACAAGCGTACATAGCTGTCATTTCCTTTTGCTAGCCATGATTCATTCTTAATAGGTGTATGAAAGTTATATATATAATATAAAGTTTCGTGGAAGAATGTTTAACCAATTTAGTAATATATCCTGGTCATTCATTGCAAAGATTTTTGTGGTGCTGACTTAAAATTGCAGTTCAGAAGCATAATGGCTTATTTCTTATAGGGTAGTGTAACTGTTTTGAAAGTAGAATTGTGTTTTGAGGGCTTTGTTACAGATCTCCTTGATACAGAGTGAGCAAGTGCCTTGCGTGCACTTTGTTTTCAGTAGCCCTGAGAGAAGTCTACATATCCCTTATTTTATGGGAATGTAACAGACATCAAGAGAGATTTAAGTACCAGGAAACGTAGGGTGCAGTGTTGAAAGTAGGTGATGTGCTTTTCTACTAACTTTAGAAATTGAAGTTGTAGCTCCAACTCACTTTAATTGCAGGCTCCAAATCAGGCATACGGAGTGGAAAATAATTGGTTGTAAGAAACTTACATGATTTTTTTTTTTAGCTTAGGATAGTAGCCATGATACAGACTGATCTAGATAAGTTTTTGTTTAAGGTATGCAACGGGAGTTAGGAAGAAAGAATTCTGAAGCTTTCTTGCATAACTTTTGAGTCAGTCTCTACAATAAATAGCACTTAATTCCTTAATTTAGGTGATTTTCAGGAAAAATTTAACTTTTTTGACTTTAAAGTATGTGACACATTCATACCATTACAACTTTAGATAACCTAAGTGAGTCTTTTTTGCCATGATTGTGATTAAATGACTTGAGGCAGATGCCTGAAAGGTAGTATTATGCATATGTGAATATACATATGCATCTATTGCAAGTTAGTCTTACAGCAGCTTTGAATAAGAACATGTGAAGGTTGACTTCATAGTTTAGGCATTTTTCCCAGGGCAGAAAAACATCCTAGCACTGGACTAGTGAGAAATGTCTGCTATGAAAATGAAATACCACATCATCAGTTATCTGTTGTGTCACTTCTATATTCTGTTTTGGCCACTAGGCCATTTTATGTCTTCCTCTTTTTGCTTGATGGTCCTGGTGTTTATGCACCAGAGATTCAGGACTTTGAGAGTGCAAGGTGCTATTCACAATGAAGTATGACAGTGAATTCCTGGGAAGCGTTGGCTTTATGGCATATAACTTCTGAGCGTGTGTTGCAATGCAATGGGAAGGTAATTGAAGCAGGCTCCTAGCTGTCACCTTCCTGGAAGAGAATAGGCTGCTGAACCAGGATGTTTCAACCAGTTCACAGTGTACTTAAGAGTTTCTCAAAGAGAGAGGGAATGGCTAGAAGCATAATGGAAAGGCAGACTATGGATTTGAATAGCTCTTTTCACCATGCAAATATAGCTTGCTTAAAACATTTTTTTAAAAGTCCTGTTTACATGCAAGTTTTTTTTTATAATACCTGTTAAAGTGATGCTATCTTGTACCTTACTGTTTTAAGAAATGGGTCGTATTAATTTAGTAATATAAATACTTCTGTTTTTAAAATAGAAATTATGGAAAAATCAGGTGAAGAAGGAATGCCTGATCTTGCGCATGTTATTCGTATTTTATCTGCGGAGAATATCCCTAATTTACCACCAGGAGGTGGTTTAGCTGGCAAGTGAGTACACTACTAGAATTTCTTTTACTATTTAGCTCATTACAACAAACGATTTTAATGAAATGTTCTAAAACTTTCTCAGTGTAACAGCTATACTTAAGTCAATAGAAGTTGCTTTCTACATCTGAGGCTAGTTTACCTTTTGCACTACGTAAACATTTGTGTTACTGATTCCATTCCTAGAGGAAAGATTGTATTCTGGTACATAATGCACTAGTTCATTTCCATGGAGCTGTTAAAAAGAAATATATGTATGTGTGTGTGTGTGTCTATATACATATATAGACACACACACACACACACACACACACAAATATAATATGTATTTGCTATTAGCTATGTATTACTTCAGTTTGTTAAGAATATCAATAATGTAACTAGAATATCAAAATAGTAGTTAAGAGAATTTTTGATGTCATGCTCCCTCCACCACCAGTGTCCATGCTCCACTTCTTGGGGCATTGTATGTTTCCCTCAAACATCTTGTTTCTGTAGAAGCGGCTCATCCTTTGAAAGAGGAGATCTAAATGTGTAAACTCTGATATGGTAACTTTATTGTAGTTTGCTGTCCTTTAAAATTAAGCTTACTTTTCAAATATCATCTTCTGGCCAGTCTCAGATTGCCTCTGTAAGTTTGAATGCTGCAAAACAATAACTATTTGTTGTTGGAAAAAGAAAACGAAAGTCTTGAGCCACCACATTACTTGGGCATTAGTAATTCTGTGCAACATCTTGCTGCTGAATTTTCACAACAAGAAAGTACTAAGAAATAAGTTGTATAAAGAAGGGAAAGTGAATTGCAGGAAAGGAACATTCCCAAGGTCCTGATTTTAAACCCTCTGCAATAGCTGTTACTTCTATGGCAGCCTTGCTTGGATATTTTAATTTCTTTATAAATCACGGCCATCACTATGTTACTCAGCTTGTTCAGAGCAACAAGGGTTTCAATTATTTCATATCAAAGGTGACTGGATATAAAGATTCCTTGTTCATAAAAAAAGAAAATAAAAGACTTTCTATTATAACAAATAGCATCACTTTAGAAGCTGTAAGAGCTATAAATTTCAGGGTAGGTGATCAAAAACTGTATCCAACTTCTCTTTGGATTTAAGTGTTCACAGGAGTAATAGATTCTTCAGCAGTCAAGGTTTTCTTTCTTCAGGTCTAGTTCTGTTATGAGAAATACTCCAACCCTTATTCAGCTAGATGCAGATTTGAGTTATCTTTGAGAGCTTGTCAAATCCTTCTTGCACTTGTAGGATCGATTGACTTTGCCTAATATATGTTCCATCTTCTATTTCGAGGACATTTTGGTAGTCATGCTTATTTAAATTTGGAGATTTGCCTCACTGATGGTAAGTTTTAGATGCTGTCTTGCAGAGGAGTTTTATCCAAATTCACCTAAATCAAAACAAAAGATCCCTTATTTGGAACACTTCATCTAATAAGGCTTTTTTCCTGATGCTCATCCGGAGGCGGCCCAAACCCTTTGTCTGTGAACAAGCACAAGCTGTGTATACACCAGTGCCTTGAGGCTTCAAGTGGTCAGTGTATCTGTTGTGCCTGCCTTCTGCTTGCTGCGGCATGGTGTGTCTAGGTAAATGGCTAACTTCATTATCAGCATATACTCTATCTGAGCACAGGATGGAAAGCAGTGTCCTTTGGCTATTGTAGGCTCATGGTCATCAGGAGATTTGATTCAGTCCCTTGAATTCATTGGTCCAGAAACTGCCTCCCAGAGTTTTGAGTATTGTAGTGGGTACTGTTTTAAATACTGAAAAATTTATTTGATGCTGGACCCTAGCTATGAGCCAGTCTATTGCTTTGCCTCAGCAATCCACATACATGCAACATTCCATTCAAAAATGGAACTCTTCTGGTTTTGCTTCCATGGTATAATCATAAGAGCTTGTCACACTGGATCAAACCAAGGATCATTCTTATTCTGAGTACTGCCCCCAGGATAGCTGAAAGTAGATGCCTAGGGAAGAATATGAAAGCAAGAGGGTATATAAAATGTTTCCCCCTAAAAATGGTAGTAGTAATGGGGGGAAACATTACTACCATTTTTAGCTTTTTGTGCTCATCTTGCCTGTCTGTGAAGGTGTGGTCTTCTTAGCTGGATTTTTTCTGGAGGCACCATATGGTGTTGAAGTTGTAGTATCTGCAGTGTGAACAGACACTTGACAGCAAACCTCAGAAGTTGTAGGCACTGGACACCACGCTTCAAAAATTCTTAGGCAAGTAGTAACCCGTGTATAAGTTTAAAAGTAAGAAAAACAAAACAAAACAGCAAAACCTGTCTTCAAGTTCCACATGCAGAAATAAGAAAACCAACTAACTTCAGGAGTTCTGTAACAATAATCAAAATACAGTTTTAAATATTACTCTTGGCAAAATCTGACTCTGCTCCTGGAACTTTGCAAGGTGTAAAGTGAAAAAACATGGGGAGGGTAAGATAAGAGAATGTTTTGCCGTATTAACTCTTCACATATTCCGACATCGTGTTAAATCCCTAAAGATCATGTTGAAAATGTATGAAGACACCAAGAGTGGGCTTCATCTTAAGAGACAGGTTGAAGGCCAACCATGTAAATGTTCTGAAATCTTAATTGTGCTCAAACCTCTTTAGTTCTCAAAGTTTTTTAAATCCATTATTGTTATGCTCATATATTTTTTTAAACTTCTCTTTTTAGGCGTAATATTATTGAAGCTGTGTACAGTAGACTGAATCCACACAGAGAGAATGAGGGGGTAAGTTTCCATTTTGATTTCTACACGTCTTTGTTAATGAGAACATCTAAGTAGTGTCATACACTAAGCAAAATGGTACATCACTGCTAGTAAAGTATTATAAACCCATAGTATGTATTGGACAATACAGTTTAAGTTGACCTTGTTTTGGATGGATCTGATATGGAAGAACTTCATCCTCAAAGACAGCAATCTAATTCTGGCACCCAGTTCTAAAAGACTTTTAAAACTTTTAATTGACTACTGCTTTTTCAGTCACACCTCTGAAGCAACTATGTAGGGTTTTGTTGGTTTTAAACGGTAGTTTACTATGGTCAAAAATCATGGTTTTCATATGCCTTACTAGCTATTCCAGAAATCTAGTAAAGGAGAGGGCAAACACTTATTGCTGTCTTCTTTCTGTAAGTGTAGAAGACCTTGGAACACTGAATATAAAAGATAACGAGACTCACTTTGACTACTCTTTTGAAGTGTATGTTATCTTTAAATATCCCATGTGCGGTGGTCTGAAGACAGTGTAAATTGCTTTCAGTTTATTAAGTATTTATGTTGCAATACGGTTTACTGTAGTTTTACACCTGATTTTGGGTTATTCATAGTAGTATTATAAAGAGTAATTGGTATTCATACCACTAGTAGTAAAATTTATCGGAGAATAAAGATGTTGGAAAACTGATTGAATAACTAGAGTAGTATATTGTAAAGGACTGAAAAACATCATTGTTGGTACATGTGCTGAACTAGTCTGCGAAGGTACTGCTCATCTTCTGGTAAATCCTTCATCATCAGATTATTTTTTTTTTTCCTGAGATGACCACAAGGCTCTCAGTCACATAGTCATTATAGTCACTGGTGTGTTACGGGGATTATTTTTAAATACTTTGAAATGATTATTTGCATATTCACAATCTTAGCACACCCAATCTTACCACAGTTATCTTGTGTTCTTTCCCAATATGTTTCCTTTTGGCTACCTATTTTTGGCTTATTCTCTTAAGTCAGAAAGCTTTTACAGATGCAAGGGGACACTATTTGAAGTACGAATAGAGAAGAAATCTCTAATTTACTTTATCATGGAGGATTTGCTCCTTTTTTCTTTTTCAAATGTGATGGAACTATAGGTTTTTTAACTTTCATCAAACTGTACAGCTGTACCCCAAAACAAGTTAGTGGTTATACTATTCAGCTTGCTATCTTAAGATAGCTACAAAATTTTGTTGTTTGCAGCTTCTTTAGTACTTCAGGAAGCTCTGCCTGCTCTTGCTCTTAATACTTAGCCTTAACTTTGTTCCTTCTTGGGCGGAGGTTTAGTTGAAGATTATAGCATGTTTTGTATTTTTTTGTCTAATGATAACTTTCTGGAAATGTCATTAGTGATGTATGCTTTCAAAGTCCAGATTTCATTCGCAATAGCTATGCAAGTTTGCCTAAAGCCCTAACATAGAGCATGGCATCCTTTTTGTATGTTGGCTCCTTCCAGGAAAGGTTTTCTACATAATCTGTTATAACTTAATAATAAAATAGGGTAACTGAACTAAATATACAAAGTAAATACTCAGAAAGCAATATAGCTTTGGACTTCATTACCATTAGAATCACCGTGTATTTGTTTGGAGTCATCTTAATTTTTTTAATATGGAATGCGAGTACACTCCAGTTTATTTTGTAAACTGCATCTTCTGTTGCTATTTAGTGCAAATCTCAATAGTGATTTGAATGATGTGTTTTAGATGCATTGAATCAAATTATAGCTGCCACTTTCCAGTCCCTTTTTTTCCCATTCTAAGTGATTCTGACCTAGAGCCTAGAGTTTGAGAGGAGGCTGCTGCCACTGGGTGAAGGATGCAATTCCTGTTTGCGCTTTCTGAGCAAGCAGGAACTGTTTATTTTTTTGTTCATGAGAGCAGGATGAATCTTGCGGGCCTCATCTGAAGTGACCAAAGCATGACTGCCTTGCTTGTCTCATTTCAGTCCTTGGTTCTAGGTATATATGTAGTGATCTCATAGTCTTTTCAAATGGATGTTTAAGTGCACAGGAGGGGCAGAAAAGGGAAGGAAGCTGTTCAGTTAAGCAATGTCTACACATTGTGATAACGTTGCTACACATCTCACATCTAAACAGGAAGCAAAGGTAGGAAGGAAACATACTGTACATCCCAGTGATGACATTTCCAGCGAGGCTGTAAGTTATAATGCTTCTGTTCTAAAGCAGTATGAAGCAAGAGTGCATCTTCATACTAAAAATTACACACTGGAGACAGATTCTGAGTCTGCAGAGCATGAAGGAGCACTGACGTGAACTTGAGAATCTTTTCCCATGTGTATTTAACAGCAAACATGTGTCTGTTAGAGTGTGGGTGTAAGGCATAATACTGCAGTTACTAACTTGAAAATCTGCCTGTGGCAGTCATCTTAATCTGGTGATTTTATTTAAAGCTTTTTTTTTTTTTTTTTTTTTTACCGTTTGGGGAAAAAATAAAGTAGTTGTTAAAATATTAATGCATGTGAGTAAAAGTTGAAAAGCAAGAAAGAGAAGCTTGTGCAATTGAAGATAAGTCTTCCTTCTTAGAGTTTACTTTTTAGTGTTGAACAACTTAAAGAAGTTATTGAGAGTTACTGTGAACTGGATCATAATAGCTTGACAAATAAGTTCTTAGTATATAAATGAAAGCCAAGATGTTATCTTTTCTAGGTTAGGCTGTTTTTTTTATTGGCACTACACATGTATCTATTAGCGTTGTGCTTGGCTTAGATTTTTTTTGTCATTGGAGCTTGTGATTTGTGGAGTAACTTCAGTTGTTCACGTATCCGTTCTGTTATGTTTATAGTCTGAGAATCTTTAACAAGTGGCCCAAGGAAGTAGATATTGTGTAGAGTGAGAAACTATGGGGAGTAAAAGAGTCTTTACTACAGCAGTATTCAGCAATTGCTAGTGTAGTTACAGCAGTCCTTAGAAGTTGTGTTTTTTTTTTTTTTTTTTTTGACATGTCACTACAGTACAAGTAGTGGACAAATCTGGGGCTGGAGAGAACCTTGCATTGGGCTCACAAACTGCAACTTTGGTGTTTCAGCAGAGGGGCTTCTGATACGGTTGTAGTAACTTGTGCTCTGACAAGTGTGTGTGAAATCACAGAAATCTGGTACATACTGGGGCTTGCTGCTTTCAGATCTTTGAATGGAATTTAAAAGAACTTGGTAGCTGTGTAATTGTTATCAGTGTAATGTTAGAGCAATACCTAACCCCTTAAGGTAGTCTAGTTTAAGTGTAAAGTACACTTCTGTTAGAAGTATTAAACTTTCTCTGGGGACTCTGTTTCTGGTGCTTTTTGTGCTCCTAAGATTAGTTCAGTTAGGCTGCTTGGATGTATGTGTAACCTTAAAAATGAGGAACAGTGTTAAAGTTACAGTGACTATGCTACAAGTTTCAGTGGCGTTTGTTTAAAGCCACCTTTGTGTTTGAGTATCTTGTTTGAGACAGGCTATGTTTCTCTCCTGCTTTTACTAATACTGTATTCTGGCATTTGCTAAATCAGATCATGTGGCACTAAGGGCTGTGTTGTTTACATTAAATACAGCTTCTTGTCAGCACTGAGTTGAATTAGAACATGGAGAAAGGCAAAGGGGAGCTTGTACAATGACCTTAGTTTTCAGGGCTTTTGAGGGACCTGTTCTACCCAGATATCATTTGAGAGAAATCTGTAGTAGTGTGTAGACATAGTGTATAGTGGGTGTATAGAGAAGAAAATACACTAGTAATTCTTGTGTGTGTATATACATATATATACACACACACACTTGTGTATACATATACAATGTGTGTGTGTATATATATATATAAGCAGTCTCTCTTATCTATTATGTTTCTTGTCTGCTAACACAGAGGGAGACAAGGGAAGCACAAAATGGACCAGCATCAAACATATTACAAAGCAGGATGCAGGTTCAAATAACAGCACTAACAGCACTGTTATTTTGGTTCGTAATAGCATTTGAGTTGTTTAGGAGTCTTGGCAACGCTAGCATATTGCTTATTGCATTTGTTCTTTAGAGTTGCACAGGAGCAAAAGTATTCACCATAGCCTGCCAAAAGGACTTCAAAGATTCTGAGTATTGTGGAGTGGGCGTATGTTTGCTAATGTCAAAACCTCAGAGTAAAGTTGATGGGACAGAGGAATTAAATCTGTAGTAAAATTTTGATGCTCTGAATTTTCACTGAATTTGTGCTTGTGAGGCACTAAAACAGTCCCACTTAATGCATTAAAAGTATATTTTTTAACTTGCTTTTCCTAAATGGGCTCTTGAAGATCTGTCTGAATGTGAAAATATTGGTACATGGCAGTCACAACATCTCAAACTAGGACCGGGCAACCACAGTGGAAATACATCTGTACTTACGCAATGAATTGAGCTTAGAGGGATAGCATTATATACAGTAATGCTTTCACCTTTGTGGTGAAATTGTCTCCTTTCAACTTGCACTTTGCTAATCGGTCTTAGGGCTTCAATTCCAGCCACAGTACAGTATCCAAAATCTTACTGAACCCAGGATACTGCCTTAATACTGCTATTTAGCTTGAAAACGAGCAATTGCAGTACTTGTAGCTTACGAAGCTTTTGGACTAGATAACAATAAAATGAGGTCAGCATGAGAAGAAGGCAGTCTGGATTTTGCCTCTGTTGCAAAATCTGCCAGCTTCGAGTGATCTAGTTCCATTTGTCTAGCTACATAACTTGTTAGATATTAATAATTTAAAACATGGTATTCCCTTAAAGCAACAGTATTGCTGTAGCACTTTAAAGTTAAGATATTTAGTATTGATTTCAATGTGCTGTAATAAATACAGAAGCCGATTGGAAACAAACACACCAAAAGAACCTGACAGGAACAAAAAACTTGAAAGCTTGTAGCCAAATACATGCTTGCAGAAGAGACCTACTTTCCTTAATCAGTGTGTGTTATTCAGGTTGTGTGCTGTAGGTCACTAATTTTGAATTTAAATGGCTGTTCCTGTGAATTTTTCAATGCAGTACACATCTGCTAAAGCCATCGTCTTATGTTGTTTAAACCCCACCACTCCTGGTGCTGATAGGTAGCTGTTTTTATCTTTGTTGGCAGCATCATGCATGTGGAAATCAGTCTTTAATATAGAGGGATCATCTTCTAAAACACATTGAAGCATTTATTTCGAGGTGATGCTTCAACTAAATTGTTAGTGGCAGGGAGTTGCCTGTTCTTTTTTGTAAACTTTTCACAGAACTGTGTTGCTGTCAGCTGTGTGAGAATTCACAATTAAAAATACTGACCTGTTGGCTTAAAGAAGCTTAAATGTTCAGATTTCATTCATTTCAAAATGACAGTTGTGGAGAATATCTGTCAAAAAAGACCATTTGAACCAAGAAGGAGTTAATGAGGTGGATGTAGCATGTTGACACTGTCTGTCTCAAAGTAAATTGAAGTTATTAATTTATGGAATGATACCTATTAAAACAGTGGTTTTATATTGTATAAAACATGAATGATACTGTTCTAAGATGTATGTTGCTAATAAGTGTTTTTATACTTAAATTAAATCAAATCTGCTATTTTCTCAGTCAGAAAACTTTTTTTTTTTTTTTTCAATGTCGTTCTAAAATACCCTAGTTTAACAACTCATTTTTTTTGGGGTCTTGAATCTTAAAAAAAGGACCCTGGCGAAGCCGAGGAAAGTGGAACACAGGGAAAATTGGTGGAAGCACTCAGGCAAATGAGAATTAATCATAGGGGGAACTACCGCCACCTTCTGGAAGAGATGCTGACTAGTTACAGGCTAGCTAAGATACAGGGAGAAGAGTGCACTGCTGAATCAGCTGCAGCTTCTACTTCAGATAATGATGCTGGACCCAGTGACCCTGTACCAGAAAACCCCACAGAATCTGGGAATCACCTTGCTGAAATGCAAAGCTCAAGTGAAGATTCAGGGATGAATGAGATGAGCGATAAACAGACATAATCTCTTTGTTTTATGTAGTGGATTTAATGCTTCTCCTCACTTGGCGATTTTCCTTTGTTTATATCTCAACATTTGTCACATCTATTCTAGAAGTCTGTTTTCACTTTTGGATATCTGTACAGATTGTTTACATAAATATATTTTTCCTTAGAAGTTCAAAAGCTATGGTAAATTACAGTAGTTGCATCTTATGTTATATAGCAACCAGGTAACTTTTGCCTTGAGGTTTTTTCAAAGTCCTCTGATGCCAACAATAGGAACCTAATATGCTAATGCAAAAGTAAATTAAAGAAAAAAACAACAAAACACCTTGTAAGTAAATTTTTAAATAACAGTTTTGATTATATGTTTGCTGTTGTAAAGTAATTCACAACTTAATGGTATCTTCTGTGCAAATTAATTGAATGACCTGAATATTTCCATTTTTCCCCTGCATCATAACTGCATGTTTGTACTTGAATTGTGTATAGTTTATATTACAAGTAAATTACAAAACATACCACATCTTAGTTTGTCACTTTTTCTTCTTGAAATGTGTACCTTTTATCCAATTTAGATTGTATCCACTGTTCATAAATACCTATTTTCTAGATGACTGTGTTCTTATTTCCCAGGTTGTAGCATAACATTTATCCAGAAATGAAAATGTACTTAGAATTAGTACCTAGTGTCAAATTTTAAGAGTATGTGTTTAAGTGAAAATAAAGAACGTGCTGTGGAATAACACCTGTATGCATATTGACTCTTTTAAGCAAGTAATAAACTTACTTTGAAATGCCATTATTCTGACATCAAAACTTCTCTCATAGCTTCTGATATTAACTCATCGTGATGTTCAGTATTTTCTACAGATCTTTTTGTAATTTTAAGTTTGGTACACTCCTCATTAATCCTCTGAGCAATGTCTCTCAATTTCAAGTTAAGCATCAGCAATGTAAATGAATAAACTGGCCATTCTACCTAAGTTTACCTTCTACCAAATTGTTTTCTTGTCTTTTGGTGTATGACACATGTATGCACATGCATCTGGGTAGGTCGGTGATCATAATGCTTATTTCCAATAGTGGTAACTGATTTGCTAACAAGTTAACTCTGGAATAGTTAGTTGTGTCAGAATTCAGTCCTTATTGTAACACTTGCGTAAAAATATCGTTGTTCAAAATAGGTACAAATTTCACTGCCTTAATGAAAAAGAGCCTGTGGGAATTTCTGATGAACCAGGAATACCTTAAGAGTTAAGTTTTAGTACTCTGTAGAATTGTATTTTGTATTCCATAGATGTAGTACTATCTATTGATAGCTATGATGTAGTACAATTTTAGGTATTACTTAAGTCTTTATGTTAAAATAGCTTTACTGGGTTCATGTTTCATAAAAGTGAATTCTCCCATGTAGTTGAAGAGCCAAGCATGTTTGTGTGTGAAAGTGGGCAGGTATAAAAAAAGGAGAATGTTGTTTTTATGTTAGTGTTCTGATTAATTATGCCACTTAAATCCAAAGTGCAGCAAAATGTTTTCATTTGTATTGGTGAGTAGTAATATTTCTCCTCTTCTCTTCCTGTAGGGTGCTGGAGATCTAGAAGATCCGTGGTAGCCTTACAAATCTGCTAAAATGCTTTTGATTCTGAAAGGGGGAAAAAACTTTTAAATCTGTTTTCTTCAATACAAGGGAAAAATTCTGGTGGATTTCCAACATTTTGTGAAATGGGCAGAAAGATATTAGAATTTTCCATCATTTGTTCATTTTTGTGTTTTCTGATATTGCCACTCTTAGCATTGCCTGTACTACAGTATTTTTACCAGCCTCAGGCATACCGATTACATCTGTAATGAACTCTGGCCCTAAAAAGGAAGGAAGGAGTGATTCTCTCAGCAGATCAGTGTATGTACCTGAGGTGCGTGGGATTGTAGTTGTACTCTGAAGATACGCTATGGTTAAATGAAATTACAGCACACAAGCATGAGAGAGTACAAGTAATTCTTTGAGACGTTACTTATTTCACTTTACTGAGTTGGAAGGCTTTGCAGCTCTGTGGCTTGGAAGTGATTTCAATTGGGCAATATGCTATCAGATGTGTATTATTATTTTTTTTAATTTTCCAGTTTTACCTGTATTACCAGACCGTTAGGTTTCCCTGCGGTGTCCAAATTGTGATACGTTGCCTACTGCTTGCTTGGAGATAAGTGTATTTGGCAATAATATATGAAGATTCTAGGCATCTAAAACCAGTAAGAATTTTACGCATGTGTACAACACACCCTTAAACTCTTGCTAGAGAAAATCTTTTAAAACCAAACTGATGAATTTATAGTTAGTAGTGACTTGCTTTGACATCTCTCACAGCTGCAGGTTTTTTAAAAAAATGCTGAAAATTTGCCTTTATTATAATGTAAATTGTGATTATTTTGTTCTATATGTGGTTTTCTATAGTTTTTGATTTTTTTCAGCTTAAGATACAGACAGAAGTCTTGTGTAATATGGGTATAATTTTTAATTGTTTGCATTATTTTCAAAGTTCAAATTATCACTTTGAGATTACTATAAATACACTTAAAATTATCTATTTTAAATTAAGAAAATATTAGAGATATTTTCATGGGTTCAATGACCTTTCATTTTATAAGCAATGGGCATGGTACAGAGTGGCTGTCATGTAAGGTACTTGAAGATTCTTAGTTTAATTCTATTTTTGCAATAACCTTGACTTTTTTTTTCTGACTTCTTTGAGTTGTGCATGTAATGAGTCCAGTAAATGCTGAAATGGGGAAGAGTAAAATATTTATCTAAAGTAAAAGCTATTGGGGAGGGGAAACAATGAATGTATCCATCTGTACATGATTTACATGCTGTGGATGCCTTGTAAACATTTTCCTATTTGTTTAAACTGTGTTTCAGCGAGGATGTAATTGCCCTTGTGTGTAGTTTTAAGCTAATGACAGTCATCAACTGGTTTTGTGTGAAATGGAATTCATGGTATTTTTCTGTAACTTTATCCCCATGGTGAGTCTGTAAAAAAAAAAAAAAAAAAAAAAAAAAAAAAAAAAAAAGCTCTGTCATACCGGTGCCGAAGGCCAGCTTTCCCAATCATTTTGATTCACTGTGTATCTGATTTATTTTTTTTTGGTCTAGAGAGGATTATTGCCACAGTATATTTTATTTATTCATTAGATTTTAGCCTTGTAAGTTAAAGTGTTCTAAATGATGATGTTAACAGGTATTTGTCCCTTTACTGTTTTTTTGGGGGTTGTTAAAAGATAGGGAATGAAGAATGCAAAATGGTTTATTGTTCAGACTGTCCGCTCTGGTCCAACCCTGTACTGATAGTACCTTCCCAGTATGATATTGTGATGTTTCATACAATACAGTGAACATAACCAACTTGTTATCTTCAATAAAGGATTGCTAAAACAGCGTGATATGCTTTATATTTTCTTGAGAAGGATTTTTATCATGGAAATACAGGTGTTCTATATAAAATAACAGGATTTATGAAGTTTCCCTTCTTGTATAGCCTGGCGATGGATGTGTTTTTGTTACAGGGAGTGTGGTTCTTTGTCACAAGAAGCCACAAGTCTCAAAGTGGGCTTCTCTGTGGGAGACAGAACAGTACGAACAGCATGTAAAGCTCCTACAGTAAATCCATCCGAAGCTCAGCTGAAATGAATCCTATTGCAGCTACTGGACGACATTTCTTTGAAGTCTAAATATTCAAATTAATCTTAACTTTTAGTCTATTTATATATTTAGGTTCCTTAAATGTCTGAGGTTAGACTTCGAAAGTTTTGCAGTGTTTTGGGGAGAAATAGTTTTAATGCAGAAGCCTCACTTTAAAACTTTTTACTGATTTTATTTATTTTGCTTATTAGTGGAGATGTTTAGCTGGAGGAAAAAAACAAAATACTGTGTTACTGACATTGCACAATCATAATGTGTTTGAATACTTAGTGTTATTGTGGAATGGGTGTGATCGGACAACCTGTAGGTTTTTGTCTGTAAGTTCACGACACACGTTTGTTGGATCTGCTTCTGATGTGATGAGCTGCAATTTTAACCTTGTTCCGCTGTATTAAGAGGTCTTGTACTCCATGGGCTCCAGTCCTGTGAACACTTATATGTGTAGTTTCTTTCCATCAGCATGGATGGTCTCCCTGAAATAAAAGGGTTTATACTTTTATAAGTATTTATTGTATAGAAATGAAGCATGCACAGAGGTTTTTCAAAGAGAAGGACCTTGGAGAAGGACGTGCACAGCTCAATGAAATGTAAATCAAGACTTCTATTTGTTCCTTTTAAGTAGCACTGCTTTTAATTCATGCATACACTGGGTTTCTAATTCTAATCATGTATCCAGTGTAATCAAAAAACTGTTCAGATTTCAGCAGCCTGGAGGAGAAGGAAAAAAAAAAAACACACACTCATTTTCACTTGGTATTCTTAGCATGAGAAGTCTGAGATGTTTGATAAAATTTTGTTCCTGTATTTTACTATATGCTGCAACCTGTCAATTTTAACATTTGGTTTAAAATCATGTTTTCATAGTTCTATTGCCATCTGGTAACTAACATACTTCTGTAGAGCACTGAGAGTGGGATGTGTCACTTCCACCATGTCTTCCTGACATGTCACATTCAGCCTGAATCTTCATTTTTGTGAACACTCCTGTACCACAGACCATGTAGTCTGTGTCAGTTCTCAGATCTGCTCTCTGATCTTGAGCAAAATAAAGGATTTAACTGATCATCAATAACATATTAAATTGAATAAGGAATAAAGAAATGGATGCAAATGAAAGGTTAAGTACTAAGTCTCCTCTTAATAGAGTGAATCTTCATATGTGTTTTTTTTAAGCTTGCATGCAAACCTTTGCAGGACTTGGCCAAACCATCTGTGCTTTTCGTGATGCTTATGTGAACTGCTGCTGCTATTTAGGTTTGGGAGTTTAAAAAACAAAAAGGAGAAAAGGAAAAAAAAATGTACATTTGAAATAGATGTCAATTCTTTGAGCACACCACAGGCTAAGAACCAAGCTTTAGAAAGCTTTTTTTTTTTTTTTTTTCTTCTGGAAGACTGTCTGATGCTATTGAATATTAATGGCTCTTTTCTACCTAAATAGAAATGTAGCTCTTTCACTTTGTCCTATTGCTAAAATAGCCATAAGCTGTGAAACTGGTTAGATACTGGGTCATTTGGGGCTAATGTGGTGTAAGGGATGAGGAACTGAGTTAAAATATTCCTAGTTCTGGCTTGCTTTGATTCTAAAAAGAATTTTTTGCATGAATGAATGCGTAAGTGTAGTAGTGAAGTATTTCAAATGCTGAAGGAAAAAAAGACAACTTCATTGCTGCCTGACATGAGGTATGAGGTTCTGGAAAAAAAAAAAAAGAGCTAAGCACCTTTTTACTCCATCGACTAATTCAGGTTTTGTTGGTGTAAACAGCAAATTTTAGATTTGAGGGTTGTTGTCTGAAGATATGTTGCTTTTAGGTCTTTACAACTATGTTTAGCTCTAAATTGAAAGTTAAGTTGGAGAGAGGTAGCTCCACTGGTGCAGGCGAGCAGCCACACAGGATGCTCCCAGACATGAAGACAATTTGACAAAATCACGTAAAGGTAACCAGGTCACTGAGCAGTTGCAATATTATCTGTGTAAGTATGCAGCTAGCTCATGCACTTGAAACTGCCTGGGCTCTCGTGCATCTTTTGTAATGCTTGGCTCAGCTTGACAGTGATCTGTCCTGCTTTTATTCACTTGGACTGTTGCTGTACAGGTCTGACTTAGCCGTGCTTTGCTTGTGCCTTTTCATATTCCCCTCACGACTGCTTTGCTGTCAATCGCATACAAGCAACTTCTGCACTGTAGCATGACTGCACCTCCTGCGTTCAGCTCATCGCTTGGCGTTGTCCCTCACTTCTTGCGCTGACGTTGTTATTCTTTTAACCAGGGCTGCTGTGCTTTGCTCTTTACATATGAAAGGTGAAGTTCCACCAAATACCGTATTGTCTTCCTTCAAAAACCTCCACAAAGCTCTCCTTTGCAGGGATGCATGGGTATAAAGACAGGCTAGCATTACTGAGCGCTTCCGACTGCGTTGGGGAGTGCTTCCTGCTTCTGTCCTATGCTGTCCGTACTGGTCTATATGCAGCTTGAGTGGGAATTTTCTGAGGACTGATAGAAATTCAAGACACATGAGGGTAGTTTTCTAGAGGAGGAGCAATTCCCCATCAGTTTGGCAATCTTTCTGTGAAGGCAGTTTTCCTTGCTAATAAAAAAAAAAGCAACACTGATGCCTTCTGAAAACTTGTGATGAATTGAAACGGGGATGCCGGATGTAATTTTCCTCACCTGGTGTATCAAATCTGCTTTGGAAATGACTGTAACCCTGATTCTGCTTTCCCAAACTGCTGGAATTTAAGGTGAGTTGGGGAAAGGTCGAGGCTACATTGTAGTAGTGTTTGGTACTGCAAGGGCCCTGCCCTTGATCTTTAAACAAGATGGGAACAATCCAATTTTGAAGTCCCCTCATCAAGATCTTGGAAGTCCATCTTGTCTGTAAATCAAATAGTGATTTGTATGGCATTTTTAGATAACTTCAGGATTCTGGCAGGTAGCTAAGGGATGTTATCAAACAATTATTGTTCAGAAAAATTCTATGCAAAGTTAAGAAAATTACTAAACGAGGTTTACTTTCATCACTTCGAAAGAGCTGCAGGGCTTCAGTGAAAGAAATTGTACAGAAACTCATAGAATGAACATTCTGCCTCTTAGGAGGTAAAACACCACTTTTAGGAGTTTAATCTAGAAAGGATAGCACCAGAAATACTTGGAATTGGAATTGTTATATTCCTTGCAAGAACATTAATTTCTGATTGAGAAATCTTTTTTTTTTATTTTTTTTAAAAAAAAAAAAAGCCTGCTAAGAGAAACTGGTGAAACACCTCTCTGGACTCCAGTTGTATTTCAGCTACATTTTCAGTTTTCTTCATGAACATGTACTTTGGTAAATATCCTACTCTTAGAAGTCATTTGGAAAATTTTAAGCAAATGCATGCATATTGAAGAGTCTGATTACATTAATGAAAAAAAATATTTCCCATTATTTTTTATAAGGAAACTTCAACACTGTCCCCATCAAATTCATTCTGCATGTATATATATATATATTTATTACTATTTTTTTTGTCTCGGCAAGTTGCTCACATGCAAAAAGGTGGATGTCTGCTTCAAGTCTTGGACAAATAATGCACAATACTTGATCCTTTCTAGGAGGAACTGGAAAATGAACAGATTTTTTTTGATCCCTTATTCAACAGTCATCTTCAGTTCATAAACACATCTAAGTTTAATGATGCAATAAGGATTCTGACCTTGGTATGTAAGATTCTGACCTCGGTATGTAAAGCAGATGTTTTTCCAGTGTGTTTAAAATCAAAGTGTTTCAGTTCTGGGAGCAGGGAATGTGCACACAATAGTGAAACTGAAACGAAATACCTTTCCCAGTGCTCCTAAATCTGCATTTAATTTGGCAGGATACGGTTGTGGGAAATACTCCACTAATGCAAACAATCTGCACGGCGGTTAGAAGCGTGGTGTTTTATCACAACTTGTCAGTCTCGACTTTTAGTCATGGGCACCTTTTTCACAATACTGGGTTACAAATTCTAGGATGGGGAAATACGTTATGTATTTATCTGCTCATTCCTACTCATCTTTACCTTTAAAACATTCAGGTACTGTTGCTTAAGAGATTAGAGTTACTGTATTTAACTTTCTTCTCAACTTGTTAGGGGATGGAAAAAGGGCAGATAACAAAGTGTGTGAAAAATAGCAACAACTATTTTGTATGTAGTTAAAATATTTCAGGTGCTGATTCTGGAAATGGAATGGGAAGAAGAGAAAGCACGTTGACACCAGAAGGAGCTCTGTTGAGTCTGAGTGCTGTTCTGCTACCTGAGAAGGAAGGAAAGCACTCACACAGCTCCTGCTTTTCCTCATTATTTTTACATAATGTTAGTTTTTTCTTTTGATTCTTTTGTGTGTGTGTGGCTTAATGAAATACATGTTGATTTGCTGATAAGAGCATCAAATGGGTAGAAGGGACAGTTTGTGAAATTCAACATATGTAGTCAACATTGCCAGTTCTAATATGGCTCTAGCCTCTCCGCTTTGAACTGCATTAAACAAAATTAATCAAAAGGAGGAAAATGTACAAACTGGGCATTATTGTGGACCTAAAGATGTATGTCTGAACCTTCAGTTCTGAAATCTTAGAAATAAACTGTTTTTGTTCTGAGTAGATTAGAGTATCATTGTGCTTGGTGCTACAAACTCCTGGACATCACAGCAAAACTAGACGTGTGAGAACTATGAGACCATATGTCATAAAATGAAAGGCAGGCGTTTGTTTATATTTTGTTCTTCTCCAGGAGAGATGGGGGAATGGGTATACGTGGTAGTCACCAGTCCAGAATTTGAATGACTTGCGGGGAGAGAAGTTGATAAGCATTACGTGAGTTTTTGCTGACTGCGGGATTACATTTTTCTTTGGTTAGCTAGTATGGATGAGCTAGATCAAAGCTGAAACTGTTTGATGCAGATGGATACTCTGAGATCCGGCACCTGAAAAGCCTGTGCAGTTCAATGGATTTGTTAAGTTCAAAATGGACAGTCTGCTATTCACTGCAGGCAAGGCTTTCTTGACCTTTCACCAAAAAACTGTTTCACCCCGATAACTGGATCCTTGAATGCCAGAGGATTCCAAAACTGCAAACTTGAAGTTGTTAGCAGTATGTAGGATATAGTGTTTTCGGATAAAGCTCATTTGGCAGATAAAAAATCAAGTTTCACTTCAAGGCTTCACTTAAGACAAAGAGGTGCAGTATAGTTCATAATCATAAGTGGTATTTACCAGGGTGAAGACCTAACTCAAATTCTTCTTGCATTAGAAAAACTTGCATCAAAAGTAATGGGGGGGGGGGGGGAAGATAAACCTGCTTAGACTACTTGTTTATCACTGTTTTTAGAACAGATTCTGTTTAAGCCAGTGTAGGCTGCACCCTATCTCTTCTTCCTGGTACTGACTGTAACTGGGACTTGTCTGATGCCCTGTTCTTACCGGCTTTGTTGTGGACGCGCTCGGCCATGGTCACTGCGCTCCTCACACCAGGCCGCCCTACCCTGTGCTGCTGATCTCCTCTGTGACGATGGACAATGAGGTTGGATCAAGGCTGTCAGTAACTGGGGTTCTTCTGAGCCAGCTGTGCGTACACATGGGTAATTACTCAACATTACTGCCCCTGCGCCTCTTGCTCCCAGTAAACCTGCTCGTGCTGGTTCCGTAGTCACCTGGGGTCGTCGAACCTTGAGAAGAGGCTCGCGCACTCACCCTGCTGTTCTGCATCCCACATCGTGGTACTGCTGATTTACTGACAAGCTTGGAAGGAAAAACTCATCTCACAGGGACTTAGCCTATAGGAAATGCTGTATAAATGGTGTTTTTTTTTGAGACTGTTCCAAAGAAAAAGTCAGTTGTTCGGAGGCAGTCAGTGTGGCTTGAGTTGAGTAAGTACAGTTGTCGAGGGAAAAATATGATCAGTTTTCAAGTTGAAATTTAGGAACTCTTTTGTGAGTATTTCTGGCCGCTGGACCTCTGTTACGCATCTGTTAAACAGGAGTCATACCATACTCCTCTTTGAAAGGAGGTAGGCAGTGTTTAGTGGTCAGTAACTGGAATTATTATTTTTCTTAGCAATTCTTGCTTTTTAAAAATACAAATTGTCTTCTATTTGCCTTTGTATGTTCAGGTCGATGTAAAATTTAAGATTAATTTCTGCCACTTAGTCTGCATTGAATGGTACGTGTATCTATGTGGAGAGGGCTTCTTGTAGTTGTGAAATGTTTTTGATGCTGAGGTCGAGTTTGTGCTGGCCAGAGAGCACCTTCCTTGAACACAGGATCTGGCACGTGCCCACTCTTGCCGTGTACCTCATTAGGTCAGTCCACCTGAATGGGAGGAGGTGTGCTTTCGTGCCATTTTCCAGAAACAGGTACTTCCAGTTCTTTGGTTTTACTTCCCAGTGTTCATATTGATTTTAGGCACTCACTTTCTGGTGCTGGGCTGTTATGGTCGGATGTGGATTCAGTGGACTGTTGGCCACAGCCAGCCCTTGTAAAAGCTTTGGGATCAATTCAGTAGTCCAGTGAAGCCTTCTGTACAAAGACTGGAAACATCTAATCTGATGTCTTTCAGCAGGAAGCTATTTCAGGGGAGTGTGACATGAATACGTTTGATCATTAAATGCCCACCACAATTTGCAGTATGTGAAGAAAGCAAATTAGTTGCAGGAAGATCTATCTAGATGCATTGAGAAGGGAAGGATTAAACTCTAAGCTCTGGAGAGGCTTGGTGGCCTGCTGTAATACTCGTGTGGTACTGCATGCATGGCTCTTGCAGGTGGGGGCACAGGCCCTGTGAAAAGCCACACAGCTTGGGTAGTAGCGTGATGGCTGTGATCACGCAGGGTCAGCGCTGCAGGGTCAGGCGGGACACCACATTCCTCCTCCCTGAAAACCCCTTTGACTACATGAGGAAGTGCCTACAGTTCATCAGACCCAAACTTGCTCCTCAGTTACTATTCAGTGAGTGTAATTTCTTGTGAGAAGCTGTAGTAGCATGGGTAGAGGTAGCAGGTAGCATGCTTACGGGGTGCTCTCTTGGCAACGCGAAGGGTGGATGTGATCATGATACAGCACAGTCCCGTCCTGGTTTTGAGCTTCTGCTTGGCTCGTGCTGCGCCGTCTGTACTTTGAATTTTCCATTTCAGGGGTCTTACAGTAACACCAGCTCACTCTTGGGTTTATAGCCATCACGGCTGCAGCAGCAGTCTTTTGGCATTTAATACTGTGCCGAACATCCCCAGCTCATACAAGACTACAGTCAAGGCCTGGGTCTCTGGCTGTCAAAGACTTTAAGGACTACGCTGGAAAAGAAAATTGTTTGGAAGTTGGTGTCCTTTAGGACAGAGCTGTGACAGGCAAATGCCATAAAGGGAAGAGTGGAAGTAGTGTAGATTGAGGAGGGTGCAGGAGTGAGTTAGCTTCCTCCTGGAGAAGAGCACACTCGAATTTACTTCTAAAATAAAGCGTGTGTGGCAGTACCGTGTTTGATCCTCAGGAGGGGAGGGCATCCGGAAGGAGTCAACGCTGCATGCTGCTGTACTTGCAGCTTTGCTACGAGCGAGGATTAGGGGATAATTGTTTCCATGAGAAATAGTGGGAGAAGCCAGCCATGCTGATCACCCATGGGGGGCAGGGGCCAGGTGCCTCTTTCCCAGAAAGCTACCCCTGCAACATCACATGAGCCAAGCAGTAGGTAATTACAGCGTTTATAATGCCATTAACCTTTAATCACATAGTCCATTAGTGGGCTAAGAGCATTTTAAAAAAATAAATAACAAACCACCAAGCCTTGGCATGGTGTCCCGTGCAATTAGATTTTAGCAGGACTTCAGGCTGCATGCTGATGGCAGAAACCTCATGTGTGGTCAGGGAACCCCTGGGTAAAAGATACCACAGCAGAAATTTGTTTCTAGAGAGTGTCTCGCTCTCGATGGCTGCCCTCTGTGTCACGGGAGGACTTTCTTAATGCCGAATGAAATGTAGCTTCAAGGGTCAGATTAGCCATCAGTCCTGTGGGAGCCGCTGAGGAAATATTGTCAGCTGTAGTGTTTGCCTTTTTGCATGGCTGTGAAGCTGGCCTGGGTTCTGTAAATAATGATGTTATATTTAGCTGTGAAGTGCATTATGTCAGAGCAGTTTCAGTGGTAACAAAACATTTAATGAAAAAGCATTAAGCAGGAGAACTTTTTAAAAATAAACATCTTCCTACACTTAGCACATTGGGGTGCTTAATCACCCCTTTGTATGATTTTTGGTGTAATATGTATGGTATCAAATAACTGGTAAGCTACTTGGCATTTGTATAGCATCAAACAGCAGACTCCTTAGTCAGCCAGTGCATCGAAATAATTATATATAAGAAATACTTGTGGAAATTAACCCCTCCATCTTATAGAAATAACCATGGCAATCTGTGTGGAGATAGCAGCTATTACTGCCCACATACGGATTGGTTTTGTTTCCCTATCTAACGCTGAGGTAAACAGAGTAACTGGCACAGAATATGAAGTGTTTTCTCTACTGTTTAATGCTTTTCAGTGGATTCTGCTAACGCAGTAGCATTGGCTAGTTATTCCTGCTAACCTATAAAATTGCTCAGGAGGGAACCGTTTCGGAATTGCTTGAGAGCAAGCCAGAAGTGTAATGCCTGCATACATAAAATACATTTTAAAAAGAAAAAGTTAAACCTCAGTAGGAATTGCCTCTCAAGCTGAAGTTTACAGTTTCCCTTTATCAAATAATTCTAAAGTGAGCAACTCCTTCAGATGAGGAGGGGGAAAGAAAAGTCCTAATAAATACCTGTGTGGTTTTATATCTAGTTAATATATAGCAGTTGTGCTGGCAAGCAATGCAGCTGCCTGTGCTGTTTGCAACCGTAAAGGTATGGAGTGAGCTGTCAGCTGCTGTAAGACACCAGCCCTGTCCAGCCCAGCAGGGCGTAAGTGTAATTTATCCAGAGGCACTTGCTGTCTTGGTCTTGTTACTTAGGTTGCTTTGGTAGAAAAGCAACTGACATGAATATCACATGGGAGCTTTATTTCTTCCCTGTATGAGACTGGCTATTTTTAGTCTACAAGGAATCACATCTACAGGAGGAGGAGGGACTGGATTCTGGGGCTTGTTCTTGAGGGTCCATGGTAGGTAGCTTTCAAAATCTACTTTAAGCTCCTTGGCCATACTTTCTCTACAGGTTTTTCTAGAAAAATTTTTCAGTATCAAAGGTCCAGGTGTCCAGCCTAAACGTGTCTGTGTTCTGCTTGTACCCGTTAGTACATCAGCTCTCAATATCCAGCAATGTGGAGTTAATCTGAAATGTGATTGAAGACGGTCAGTCACTCTCAGTCTGACTGTACAGCACTGAAGTCTGGCTGTAAAACTGTGTGTTCACCAAGACAGTTACATGGTTGTTTCCAGCATGATTTATCTTCTGTGTTAACCTTAAAATAGTGTGTCTCTTTCATCTGTGCATGCCCAGTAGTCACATGGAGGTTGAATTAGTCCACAGAGATCCATCTCAGAGATGGTCTGAAGCTTGTGCACGGTGCATTTATCTGCTCCAGCAGAATAATCCTCTTGTTTTCAGCTGCATGCTTGGCAATTAAGACACAATCTGTGCTACTTAAGGTATAAATAAGCATTTAGCATTACTTATGGATTACATGAGGACAACAGATGCTATTTTGAAGGAGCAGTTAATGAGTGGCAGGTTTCATAGAACAAACACTTGCAGTTGTGCACGTGAAAAATAATTGAATTAAGGGGGGGAAAAGTTTCAGAATGCAAGTCAAAATGTGATAGTAGCTTTCAGCTACTTAATAGTGAGTTTGTCTTTATTAGTTATAAGAATTATGCATACTGAAGGTAACTACCTGTTTATTTTTAGATCAAACGCATGCATCCATGTAGTCTCTTCTTAACATTAAATTTACCAACTTAAAAAAAGGAAAGTTGAAGGGTAAAAAACTTGGAATCTGAATTTTGGCAGTGCTTTAGGTAGTAATGTACAACCTGGGTGAAGAGAGGAAATCTGATGCTTTGCAGGTTTAACGTGATCTGCGGTAAGCCATTAACCGAACTTGAATTCTCTCCCTGCGTTTGATTCTAGAAGCATGTGCACAGAGATCTGTTGATGTGAGACCTAACTGTCGTGTGCCTTGCTTTGCTTTCTGCTCCATAAAGTGGAAATAATAGGGCTTCCTCCACAGGGATGGACAGGGACGTACCAAAATGAATGTGAGACGTGAAGGGTGTTATTTAACTGTTGCTTGGTCAAGTAGCTGTGCCTTGTACCCTGCCTCCCCGTCCTGTCCTCGCTGTGCTGAGCCGGCATGGAGCGCCCTGTGGCCTTGCGATGACCAGGCAGTTTAGGAATAGAGCTGTTTAAAGAATAAAATGACATTTGCTTTTTGCCACATCCATTTCCCAGCCTGGTTTGCGGCTCAGCAACACAAATACTTCACCTGGCACAAGGCAGGGGGCAATGCAAGGCAGGAAAAGCAGCCAGGGGTAGGAGTTTCCTAGATGAGCATTAAATGCTGGTGAATTAGACACAACAGTGCACCTGAAGTTAAGGCCATGGAGCATTGCCTGCCCAGCAGTTCTTTAATTTGAAAAATTACATCTGTGTCCCACTGACCTGCCAGAGATGCCTTAGGGGCCTTCTGTCATGTTTTGAGGCAGTCATAGTAAATATATTTTTGTATCCTAACCTAAGGGATTAATTTGGTTAAGAGGCCAAAAACAGCTGTTTCTGAACCACAAAGACCTGCTGGCGTTTCCCTGGGCCTCTGGTGCTGTGGCTGTGGGCAGACATCGGCTGCAGCCTGCCTCAGGGCTCTCTGGGGGGAGCAGGTCTGCAGGTCTTGGGCCAGCTGAAGTGTAGGGCAAACAGAGGTGTAAATCTGCCTGCTTGTGCAAAATTTCAGTGTTGCTGATCAGCAGTGAGCAGTTCTCCCTTGGGTGCTTGTGCCTGGGATAGCTGTGGGTGCAGCAGCCTGTAACACGCGCCGAGCTGCAGGACCAGCGTGTGCCTTATCGCTGCTTGGGAGGTGTGGGTGGGCTGCGTCTGGGCTAGTCCGTGCTGTGAGGAACCCAGCACGGCAGGCTTTGGATCTTTCCTTCCTATTGAATTTGTACTCTTGCTCTTGGACCAGAAGCTGCCCACGCCTTGTTCTCGGTGATGATGTTTTTACTACTCATTTGCGCTGAGGTTGCAAGGGAGGCAAGGACCAATCTGCAAAGTTGAACACTTACTAAACCTTTTATAAATTATATTTAAAAAAACACATTTCTATAGAAAGGACAAGAAGTTTAGGATGTTGAAGAGAGCAGCGGTAAATGTAACTTTGCTCCTTGGAAAACTGTGCTTTCTTGTAGTGTTTTGTTATCTTGCTAAAGATGCCTGCTATGCAAAAGAGCTGGAGCACTTTGTCCTTTCTCTCCTTTGAACTTTGACCGATTGGTCAGGATTATTTATAAACCCAGGTGCTAATTACGCTGCTTCTCATTCCACTGAACAAAGGTATGCTGGCTCGCTTCCTTGCTGTAGTGAGTGTCTGTCGCCAGGACAAGAGACACCAAGCAAAATGGTTGACGAGGAAGCAAAGAGCTTACCTATGGAGCTGAGTGAGAAGGGAGGTGTGGAGAACAATGGATTTGTTCAAAATGAGGCTTTTGATGACAAGGAGACTGATACCAGTAGCCAAGAAGAAATGCCAAAAACATGCGTTATTGGTGTGAACCCAGAAGCTACTGAGGAGCCGGCTTTGGAGCCCTACGCAGGGATGCCAAAGGAAGTCTTGCTGAAGTTCTCCAGCCAAGCCCGGTACAGAGTCACCAGGGAGATTCTCTTTTGGCTCATAATCATCGCTGCTGTCATGCTCGTGTGTGCTACGATTGCCATTATTGCTCTGTCCCCAAAGTGCCTCGACTGGTGGCAAGCTAGTCCTATTTACCAGATCTACCCTCGTTCTTTCAAGGACAGCGACATGGATGGGAATGGTGATCTGAAAGGTGGGTGAACTTCCATTCTTCTTGTGTGTAATGCAGGGCAGCAGTCATTTGCATGTATTTATATACATATACAAATTTAAAAAATAGTTATCCTACAGTCCAACAGAGAAAGCCACCTGAGTTGAGAGTGGCATATAAGACTTACTTATCACCAATGGCCACTCACATTCTCATTACTAGATCTCACCAGGAGCTTCTTGCTCAAGTCAAGTCTAAGCCTGGAGTTAGACCAAAAGTTTAAGTGTAGGGCTGAGAGCAAACAGCAGCATAATTGCCACTACAGGAATATATCTTTGCAAAACTGAGGTCAAATGGCAGGATGGGTGGTGCTGAACACTGAACTGCTAGTCTGGCTGCCTGACCGTACGGAGAAATGATGGGGAAAAAAAAAAAAAAGACAAAGTGGGAGTAGAGAAAGATGTTACTTGTTGTTTTGTTCATGGTCTGGGTGTTTTTGAGCTCTTAGGAATGCACTGAGAAGATGTTACTGATACCGAGAGGCAATGGCAGGTATCAGTAGCTTAGCTGCAACTAAGCTCAGAAGGGGAAGGCTCTACCCCATAATGGGCAATAAATTTCTCTACAAGAAGCATGAGCTGTAATGTACTCTACTAGCAAGTCAAGAGAAGAAACCATTTCTGTGATTGTACCCCAAGAGTAACGTGTCAGGAATATGTGAGAGTTTGGGGTTTAAAAAATGAGGGGAGACTGGGATCTTTGCATTTAAATTGTACTTCCCTTTAGGTGGTCAGAGGATTAAATGACTTTAAAATGGGAAATTAATGCTGCTGCTATGTTAGTCAAATACAGGTGTTTGTTTTCAGCAATTACTGTTAAATATATTGCATAGAATTATAAATATCTTTTATATTACAGAATGTAAATAATTTTTTTAATCTTCTTGGTTTATCTTTCTTATGAAGGTGGCTTTAAATGGTTTCCATTTTGTGGTCTTTGATGCTCTTTTCATTTACATAGGTATCCAAGAAAAGCTGGACCATATAGTGAATTTGAACATAAAAACCATCTGGATCACTTCTTTCTACAAGTCCCCCTTAAAAGACCTTGGCTACGGAGCTGAAGACTTCTATGATGTTGATCCCATGTTTGGATCAATGAGTGATTTTGAGAATCTGCTTGCAGCCATACATGATCGAGGTAAGCTGCAACTCTGGTCAAAATAGCTATATTAAAGAAGCGTTCACTTTTATGATAAAGGTGTGCCTTGTACCACTAGGTTCTGATCTTGAGTTTCCATGCTCACGCATGCAGGGCTGGCCTACTGCCGTGGCCCCTGCTGGGTCTGGGAGTATGTGTCAATGGCCCAAGGGCATCACGCCTGCCAGACAGTCATTTCTGGCTCTGGATTTTATTACCAATGGCTGCTTTCTGGAGAAAACAGAAAAACAGTTCTGAGGCTGGGAGGAAATGTGCGCTTCCTTCCTGCGATTGCATCCTTGGTTGGTGCGTGTATGCCTTAGACCCAGTGCTTGCCCAGGTGTTTCCTTCTTACAGCCGTTGGGCTGAATGGAAAATGGTTTGCCAGTCCCAAAAGCGTTTTAGATTTTTTTAAAAAGCCTGATCTGTAGGAAGGGTGAGGAAGAACATATGTTCATTAATGCTTGTGAAGTGGTGATTCCCATTTCCCAGCTGTGAGATGGGAGAGAGATGTTGAAATCAGAGTTTTTGGCCAGACTTGGTTGAAGTGGTTCATAACCACAGGAATCTGCTCTGGTTTTCTTCCCTCTTTACGGGAAAGAGTCCCAGCAAGATGTGCTGCCCCTGCTTGCTGACCCTCGTTAGTTTAGCCGGACAGGTAGCCTGGGGCTTTTTGTCTTTGTGTGCACTGGCCCCAGCCAACGGGGCTGTATAAACCCAAGCTACAGGCCTGTCCCTCGAGCACAAACCCAAGTTCCCAGGCTTTTGAAGAAGCCCAAATGCTTGTGATACTACATTTAAAAAAAAAAAAAGTGTCTTAAAAGGTTGAATTAAATATTTGTGATTTGATTTATAAGGGTTAAAAGTGATAATGGACCTAATACCAAACCACACAAGTGACAAGCACCAATGGTTTCAGCTTAGTCGCAACCGCACTGGGAAGTACACGGACTACTACATCTGGCAGGACTGCGTGCAGGCGGGGGGAGCGATCACTGTGCCCAACAACTGGGTAAGTGTGGGCAGGGATGCTTGTAAATTGGGTTGCAGGTAGCCTGTAACAACAACGCCGCCTAGAACATCGTTGTCCTGGTGAACGTAGGGCTGTAAATGTTTACTCATGGGCACAGACCGAGGTTATTAAGTGAGGCTGTGTTGGGTTAAGATTTAAACCGGTTTGGGGTGGAGGGCTTCTTACTTCAAACAAAAAAAAATTGCTCTGTGCTAGAAACTTCATCTCTGCTCTGCTATCATAGTTGTGGGAGAAGCAAAGCAATATGTTCTAGGCATTTCTCCCCCTTTTCTGGAAGGTGTATCTCCTTTTTCATTTGCTTTGGGGGGAAAAAAGGACAATGTATGTATTCTGTATATATGGTTGTCCAGAGAAGCTGTGGGTGCCCCATTCCTGGAAGTGTTCAAGGCCAGGCTGGATGGGGCTTTGGACAACCTGATCTGGTGGGAGGCGTCCCTGCCCATGGCAGGGGGGTTGCAATTATATGATCTTTAAGGTCCCTTCCAGCCCAAACCACATTGCGATTCTCATTTATCTGAAATCTGAACTGATGGGTGCATGGTTAAGAATTTGTATATTCTAAAACCTCCAGGTGGGGTTAGTATTTTCTTCCCTGTTTTGTTCCCCCAGTCAACCATTTTGGTTGGTTGGTTTTGTTGTGCTTTTTTTTTTTGGTGTGTTTTTAACCGGAGACTTACAGAGCCACCTCAGTTTTGGGAATTCTTTATTACAGAGATCATAAAACTAACATTTTAAGACACTGACTGTGGTTAGTGCTTCAAAGGGACAATACCAGATTAAAGAAAGTGAACTAAAGCTATTTTTAACAACAGTTTTAGGAAAACTAATTCCAAAAGAAATGGTCCCACCCATGTTTCCCCCCTCTTTGTTATAATTCCCAGCAGAAGTCTACTTAAAGAGGAATGAAACAAAGCATTGAACATGAGATACATGTGGCAAAGCCTGACTGAAAGGAAGAGCAACTCATAGGAGAAGGAAATGAGAAACCAAGTATCAAAGTCTACTTAAAATTTAGTCCATCAATTAGGCATTTTGTGCTTTATTATGTGCTTGTAATGCACCACATCATGAAGTATACATATGACAAATTGTTTGTTAATTTGAGAGTTCTGATTATTTTTCTTCCCACTTGCATGAACAGGTGAGCGTCTATGGGAATTCCAGCTGGCAGTTTGATGATGTGAGAAAACAGTGTTATTTTCATCAGTTTGGGAAAGAACAGCCAGATTTAAATTTCCGCAACCTTGCTGTTCAACAAGAAATCCATGTGAGTATATGACCTGTTGATGCTGCACCAGTGGCTAAGCAGATATTTCTATGCTTGATTTGATCCTTGTACAATCTAGTTGGAAATAATTCAAGAGTTAGAGTGTGTGTATTGAAACAAAAAAGCATCTAGACAAACTTGAAGTTTAAAAATTCAGGCTCTATCTTCTGATGCTTCCAGCATCAGAGCTACTTTGTTTCAAGTCTTTTAAATTAAAAAGCAAGCAAATACCACCCCCCTACAAAAAAAATAATAATAATAATCCAAATGAAGCCCTCCTTGAGTGGAGGTACTTGCAGTGGGTTTTTTGCACTGCTCTGGGTCCGATGACTATTGCTCTTTATGCTGGTTTAAGTCCCTGCTCTCACAAGCATCTGGCAAGATCTTGATCATTTTTTGAAACAGGCTGTTGCACTTTAAAAGGAGTTCCTTTAGCCTTCAGTGGGAAGTGGAAGGGAATCTTCATTTCTTTGCTTTGAACCTTTCAGAGCCGTTTGCTTTTCAGCATAACTTCATGCATAAGCAGTTCACGCTTGCTCTCTGTGACCCATACATGTCCTTCAGCTTACATAGTTTTTTCCACTCATTTTCTCCAGCGTGGATGACCAGAATTAAACGTACTTACGGAAGAGGTGCCTGGGTCAAATCTTGTACAGTGGCATAAATACTTCCCCTCTAAGCCCTAAGATTGTTACTTGCCTTGAAGATGCTGCTTGTAGTCTCATAATCTAAAATGACTGCTGCAAGGAAACAGTTGTGTGCTGTCAAGTCTAGTCTCCACCAGGAGCCAACAATGAAGGCATTTACTGCATTTGTGTGTTGCATGGAGGACAGCATTTAATGGGAGGACTGGCATGGGTGGTCAAGTGTCCTGCACTGAAGCTGGTGCCAAAGCGCAGCTGAATCACGCAAGCTGAGAGAAGCTTTAATCTCTGTTGACACAAGGAGGTGTTAATTAGCCATCCCCATGGGGGGTGGCACCTTGTTTTAGCAGAGGTGTTTGCATTTTTGAGGAAGTGAGGCAATGCTGACCTGAAATGCAAGGAATGCCTGGGCTTGATAAGAAAGAGTTTCAGTCTCTCTGCATCTCCGACCACTTTATGTGGGGAGGGGCATGAATAACCTTTACAGCCAGGAATGTTTCACCAAGGAATGGTTGTGATCTGATAAAACCTTGTGCCTGCCTCCACCACGTCTCCCAGTAGAGAAAACATAATTCATTAACGCATTGGGAAGTAGGTCTGAAGATGGGGAGTATGACAGCTGCTTCTTTTTTTTCCCCTTTTTTTTCTTCCTTTTGAGTAGTACAGCTACCTCAAGTGTGTTGATGTTAGTTCTTCGGTGTTTGTTGCTTTGTACTGTTGAATTTTGGTGAGTTTCTTTGGTGCTAGTCTTCATGCCTGCCCGATTCTAGTATGAATATCTCTTGGGCTGTCTCTGTGGTATCTTTCTTCACTGTTGGTGTTGCAAGCGCATGAAGAAACAAACCAAAATGCTTTTGGTCTTAATTGTTAACTGAAGCCTGAAATGGGATTGTCTCAAGACTGATCCTTGACAAACTCCCTTGGTAACCTCTCTGTCTTGATGCTTCCCATAACATCACGTCTTTCTCCTTTTTTTTTCTGCTGTTAAACGTACTTTTCAATAGTCATGGCTATTTTTTCTTCTTTGAATGGTACCTGGTACATTGCTGAAGTAGCAAATAGAGGCTGCATGCCTTATGCGTAGAGATGAAACAAAGACTACTAAGTTTGATCTGGTAATACCCACCTTTGGTAAATGCTTGTGAACATCATTGATTCCTCCAGCATGTTAAAGAATAATCTTTGTCTAGTATGTTAATTCAAAATGCTCTTTCAGGTTAGAACGGTTATCAGTCTAATCAAGTCAGTGTTTGATATTTGCACTGCTGATACGTGGTACTGCTTTTGTGATGAGCACGCACCTAAACAACTACCATTTGGTGGATTCAGTATTGGACAGACAGTGCACTGAGAGCTGCTGCTTTCAGAATGGTTCCACGAGAAAATACAGCTCCAAAGGTGGAATCCTGATATGCCAAAAATCAGGAATGTGGAGTGGTTCTACTTCAGTATATTCTGGCAAGTGTGTGTCATACACGTGTTAAAAATAAGATTTTTTTGTACTTACATGAAAAAAACAGTATCTGGTCTAAAGGAACATGTGCACAAACTGCTCAAGGGGGGTTGAACTTTAGAGTTGTTTGTGAAAACCAGAGCAATTAGAATTTTAGTATTATAACAGCTACTGAAGTAGGAAATAATTCTAATGGTGACTAACCTCTGCCTTTGGTAGTGGAATTATTATCCAGGTTAACTGCTATAGATTAAATTTTTTTCATGTTCCTGCAAATCAACAAATAAGCCTGAAAATAAAATAAAATGAAAAAAAAAAAAAAAACAAACACATCTGTCAAATAAAAGGGAACAAGCATTTTAAGAGCTCTATTGTATAAAAAGAAAATTGGTGGCACAAGGTCTGTGCAGAACAACATATTCTTGCATATTTGAATCAATGTGTTCTAATTGTGTGCAGGCAAGATGGGTGTTCACCAACAATAGTGCTTAGCATGATCCCAGTTGTTCTGATGGAAGAGATTAGAAGGCTCTTAGTGAGGCATGCCCTGGCTTTGGTCTCATGAATTAACGGGAGAATTTAGACCAGTCTTTCTTTTTTATACCGGAAGAAATAATAAGACATTTTCTATTTGTATGTCAGTGCTAACTCAACAGGATTCACTTTAATTTCCAGTTAAAAAAAAAAAAAAAAGTACAAATTCAAAAATAAATTGTTATATGTTATTACCTCCAGTAGGTTTAGTTTTCCTCTTTAAGTATGTGCTATTTTGAATGGTACAGGCTCACTTGAGATTCTCAACTTTTCCCTTTGTCCAGGATATTATCAAATTTTGGCTTGGCAAAGGAGTTGATGGATTTAGTTTTGTCGCTGTTAAATTTCTTCTAGAAGCCACGCATCTACGAAATGAACCACAAGTGAACAAGTCTCAGAATTCTGTAATGTATATTTTATTTTTTCCCTGTATTTTCTACTGGGGCAAGGGAAGTGTATGTTTTTACTCTGTGGGGTCTTAAGGCTTTAGGAACATGGAGTCATTCCTTGGAAGGGAATTGGCTCCTGGGCTCCCTGCAGAAGGAGCACGTACAAGAAAGAAGCAAGCAGGAGTGCAAATAAAATTGTCCGTATGCCCTTCATATTTCTGTTCTGACAGTTGCTTTGAATTTTGTTTGAAATACTTGGCTTTCAAATTATATTCTAAAAAGACCAGTGTTGTGAGTTTCAAAGGCCTATCAGTTGTCTTTGGGGAGCTCATTACAAGAGGTAGGCTCAGTGCTCTGGCTCACTTGGGGCCCCATAGCAGTCAGTAGCAGATATTTCTTTTGAAGTGCTAATAGGAATCAGAGTAAAACAAACAGCAACAAAAAACCCACCTCATTGGCAGCACGTTACAGTGAGAGGTGGCCAGAGGCGCTGAGAAGCACCCGCCCCGTTGTTTTTGCTGAGGTGCTGAACCTGGTGATGTTAGCAGATAGTGCCAGCAGTGAGATGCAGTTCTCCTGCTGAGCTGGGGATCCCACAAAACTCATCAGCTCCACAAATATTGTTGCTTTAAGTTACCACAACAACAACATGGTCCCTGCTTCCAGCCTGGCATGTAGCCAGAGCACGTGCTGTGCTCGGTGCTGCAGGTGGGCTCTGCTGCTCAGTGCTGGGGCTGGTTCCCCGAGCACAGTTCAGGTCCGCACTGTTACTGCTGGTATGCGAAGCTCATTTCAGTTAAAACTTTACACGCGTTGGTGGATTGCCTAAAGAGTGGACAGGAAGAATTTGGGGAGTTCTGAATTCTAAAATACTGGGGAACTAATGGGGAATATTACCTTGGCTTTAAGGAGAGCATCACAGCCTATTCTGAGCTCTACCATGACTACACAACCACCCAAGTTGGCATGCACGACATCATCCGTAGCTTCCGTCAAACCATGGATCAATACAGCAGTGAACCTGGCCGATACAGGTAATCATTATCAGGGCTAATGAATTCTTTTCCTGATTGTCACCTTCTTGCTAGCAATATATATATTTTTTTTAAATTAAAATTTTCTTATCAAATGCAAATGGCAGCGCGTAGGCTATGCTATCTCTTCCCCAGTGTGTACAGAAGAAGTGTACAGTGAGTTGGTCCAGGTAGCTCCTAACAAGAGAGATGCTCATCATCTTTGTGCCCTTTTGCTGGACTTTCTCCAGTAGTTCATGTCTCTCCAGTTCTGGGCTCCCCAGCACAAGACCCTGCACTCCAGTTGTGGCCTCACCAGTGTTGAGTAGAGGGAAAGGATCACCTCGCTTGACCTGCTGGCAGTGCTGCTACCCGTGCAGCCCAAAACTCTCACCTTCTTTGTGGGAAGGGCATGTGTCTGACTCGTGTTCAGCATTCCACCAGGACCCCCAGGACATTCCCTGCAAAGCTGCTTTTCAGCATGGAAATTGCTAAACAATAAATGTAGTTATGTGGGTGCGGTTTTGGAAAGAGAAGGCTCATTAAGATACAGCCTTTTGCTGTAGATTTTTCACCAGAAATTTCCAAGTAGTATCTCTTATTACTCACTTTACAAAATCTAAGCTTCTCTGTGTTTTTGATGGGAAGGAGGGAAGCAGATGTAATTCTTAATCCTGTATTATTTTCTAAGAATGCGAGATACTGTTCCTAGCTTTCTTCAGCTCTGTACAAACTGAGGACTGAGACCAAAAAAAGTACTTGTGTGCTTCTTTGTAGATTTATGGGTTCTGATGGTGATGAAAAGGAAGACATAGGAGCAACAATGATGTATTATGGAACAACTTTTGTCCAAGAAGCAGACTTCCCATTCAATTTCTACCTAATTAACATGAAAAATCTGTCAGGAAACAGTATTTTTGAAGCCGTCAACTTGTGGATGAAAAACATGCCTAAAGGGAAATGGCCAAACTGGGCGGTAAGAGTCCTGTACTTATTCTTACAGGAAGGGCCCATTCCTAGGTGATAACCGTAGGTAATAGTTCCTCTTAAGGTGATGGAAACCTTCCCCCCCCCCCCCCCCCACGTTGATTTCCCTGGGATTAGCTTTGCAGGTATTTGCGATGAAGCATGGTTGGGATGTGCAGATGAGCCATAGGCAATGCACTGAAACTACAGGCTTTGATTTCCACGAATGCAACATGAGAGCAGTTCTGTTCACCTATCGGATGGGACTCTCAGGAATGCAGTTTTATATCCTCAAGGCTGTGTCTCTGGGGAAGGGGGCAAAATGCCCAAGGGAGTATTTAGAAACAGCTTTTGGCTGTAATGGCTTTCAGAAAGGAATACAGGGACCATATGGAGTTGCAGCCGCTTGTGTTTCACCACATTCCTTCCTACACGCAGATCTTTTGTTTCAGTCCCATGCTCAAGCATGCCTACCTTTTGGGTGTTCTTTTTTTCTGCCAGCTTTTCCCAGCCCCAGTATAAAAGCAGTCATCATCTCAAAACAAGCACCACCTTCGCGTGGCATAGAAAATGGTAGAAATCCGAGGTAAATGTTACCGGGGGGAGTTAACGAAGTCTCAGGCTGATTTGTCATCTCCCTGTGCTTCTACCACCTACATTCTAAAATATTTTGGGCAGAAATTTGTACTGGTGTCAAAATCAAGATTCAGCTTGCAGACCTGGAGGTGAAAGGGGAAAAATTACCTGGTACATTATTGAATCAGCTAATAACACTGCACATCTTTCTAAGTGGTAAGGCCCTTTTCTCAAAATAAACCACTCTTGTCATTCATTTCTTTTGGGTTATAGCAGCATTAGTGTAATTATGCACTTGGAATAGTCAAGTGAGTGTTTGGCCAATACACATGAAATACATTTAGCTGCTTACCTAGGTGCTGATTTTTGGTGTATGTCCCTTTACAAGAGAAGATAGGCTGGACTCCTCCCTTTCAGCTCCGTGAAGGCAGGACGATTCAAATACATTTTTCTGTTTATTTTGTTGCCTGTGAATAGAATTTCAGTCAAAATAGTTTTTGTCTTAGAGCAGTTTCATGTATGCATAGATTTCTATAAGGTCTGTTTAACAGAATGTTGTGTTCTTCAGGCTGGAAGCCCTAACACTGCCCGGATTTCATCTCGGTTTGGGAAGAAGTATGTCAGTGTTATAAACATGCTGCTTTTAACCCTCCCTGGTACTCCTATTACGTACTATGGTGAAGAAATAGGTATGGAGAACATTGCTTCAGGAAATGTAAGTAAAGGGTACATAAATTCTGATCCTGTTACTTAGTTCTGAGAAATGGAACTACCAAAAATACAAGAACTCTTGTTTAATTGACCAACTCCAGTCTTTGTCAATGATTAGGTGGCATTCTATGTTCCGCATTGCAAAGCCATTGCACAGACTGCAGAAACGGCCAGGCCAGAGACCAGAACTGAGGCCCTGATGCATGCTGAGCTGCAGGGTTATAATCCCGGTCCCTGCCTGCTGCCAGATTAGGTTTTGTTGCTTTGCTTCACTTCAGCAGAAGAGGCAACAAGTGCCCAGGCCTGGGCTAGTGGCTCTGAGAGGTGTGGTCAGTCACCCGAGGCAAGAGGTACAGAGTCCTGTATTGCCTTTCTCTCACAGTACTTGATCCACTCTTTCAAAGTCCATTATTTCCTGGCTACTTCTTAGAGGAAACAAAAGTTCATGGGAGCATTACTAGAGCCACAGTCTCCTGGAGACTACTTTGCTCTCACTATAGAGGCACCTCCCTAAACCACAGACCTCGCTAAAATGCCCAGGCTCAGGAGAGGGGGGATCCCCCAAAAGGGGTGGGTGTACAGACTAGCCACTGCTTAGCATTTCCTGGTAGAAGGGGCTTTTCCTTACCACACACCGATTTCTTTGGATTTGTGTTTTAGATCCAGATATAAAAGATTTAAGTACCCGAGCCTTGGGACGAGGTCCCTAACTCATTTGTTCATGGTTGCAGGTAACACACAGCAGGATGTTTGTGTTTTGTTAAGCAGTGGAAACGTTCAGAATTATGTTTATTCAAGGTCATGGGATTAAACCAAAGTGCCCGTGCCTTTCACACTGTGCTGACCTGCCTGACTTTCAGTTTTCATATTCTGCCCATATTAATTTCTCATCTCTTCTCTGATCGTACCTGACTGCTGTTGTATCTTTTGTCAGAGACGTACTGGCACGGCTGGAAAAGGTCATGCCCAAAAGGGAACAGCTCAGCTCTGCCTCTTATGACCACATTTGAGCACCTTAAGAACCTGCTCCTATGGCAGATGCTGTTTTTGCTGTGGAAATCCTCTACTACAGAATGAGACACCTGTGGTGATGTTACCAACAGTATTGGCTAGTTTTGTACCAAAGGGAAGGACACACTTGCACAGAAGCACAGGAGCATCTCTAGGTTTGTCTGATTCAGATGTGAGGACATGGTTCTCTGACTTAGGAAATCTTTCCCCTGAGAAATGCCTGGGTCAAAGCATCTCCTGCGTTTTCGTACTGCTGTCGATTACTGCATGCAGGAAGATACTCTTCAGAATAGTGGCTTGCCCTTGGCTCCTCAGGGTACGCTCGTTTAGTAGCAACCCTGTGGCTTATGGCTTTGTAACAATGCAAAACCACTCTTCGTTCAGTCTGGAAGAGGAAGAATCCCTGATTAACGGGTGTCTTAGAAAGATGGAGTGTATTTGCTAAGGGAATAGTTCTTATCCCCAGCATCTGAAAATCTTCAAGAAAAACTAAAAGATGTAAAGATGAAAGGCAGAGTTACCAGTGTTGAAAACTTGGGTTTCTTTTTTCCTGCTTTTCAGAACATGCTAAAAGGAGAAACCCGTTATTTATAATGTCACGAAGCAAAGTGACAATTTCTTTTGTTGAGCTGCTTTTCTGACAGATTGTATTGAAAAGTGCCCTTTATATGAAAAACAGTTTTCATTGAAAACAAACACCCAAAGTATGTGCAAAATATTTTATGCCCTCTTATATCATTAAATTTAAGTGTCAGATCTTTTGGCAAGCTCTTCAATAACAATGAGGAAGCTTTTTCAGAATTTTTCTGAATCCTTCAAAGTGAGAACTTCAGACTTCTTACATCAACACTTTTTAATCAGCTTAAAGCTGGTATTCGATACAATTTTTGCACTTGAGAAAAAAATTATTTCTAATACAAGAAATCCTCTCCAATCCCCTTGCAAATATAAGTTCGAGGAGATCTATGGTGAAAAGTGTGGTGGTTACAAGAAAGATACTGAAGAGCATTTACTAGTTGTTTACTGTTCTGTCTTCTTAGGACTTGTTACCTCCTACGGTTACTGACGGCGTGTCCAGTTACCCATCAGAATATTCTAGCTGTCTTTTATCCAACCTTCTGTTGCAAGGCGAGGCTACTAGACTCATCTGGGGACTCTGCATTTTACCCAGCGATGCCGCATCTATTAGACTTTCTGTTCTCTTCCATTTCAGCAATTGTCTCCATTCACGTTTTCTCACTGTTTCTATTTAGATTTGCAGCAGGGGTACATCCTCCTTGTTGCATCTTAACACGAGCTAGAGAAAACAATACTGAAATGGTGATTGTATGGCATATGTTGAGAGCATGTTATTTAAAGGATAACTTTTTAACAGACTAATCAAAGCAGGAACTTCATGGCAATGGCTCTAAACCCACTGTATTTTCCAGGTGACCTTCCCAGAGAAATCCCCCATGCAGTGGGATGGCCAAGTTAACGCTGGTTTTACTGAAGGCACCAGTAGCTGGTTACCCGTTAACCCTGACTACCAAAGTGTGAATGTTGAAGTAGGTATTTGTGTGACAAACCAAAGGTCTGAAAATACTGTAATGCATCTCTTTCATGCTGATTTCCTAGTGGGAACTGGCAGTGTAGCTAATAAAAACAAACTCCAGGGAGGAAAACAGAAAGGTATGGAATCATAACTAATTTTATGAGAGAAGGAAATCCTTGCACCAGCAAGGAGTCTACTTCATCTATATCCATTTAAACTGAGCACCTGCAATTACAATGTAGGGGTGGCTTTTTAACATCTTTTTAATCATTTTAACATTAAACTGAAATCCAGCCTTTGTTTATATTAATATATAAAGCACCATCCTCGTAACAAGAACTAAATGTAGACCATCTCGAATGTAAGTAAATATTTTTTTCAAAGCATTTGAGCAGTGAATTGAACAGATTTTGCTGATCTACAGTGTTGACCAGAGCTGAAGACAAAAATATGATTCAAAGACAGGAAAAAAAAATAAAATAGGAAATAAATTATGTGATTTTTGTAGATCAGACTCAACGAAAAAAAGTTCACTGTCAAGCTTTTAATGGCTATGGCTTTCTGGGGATTAAGCAATAAATACTCAAAAGGACTCCTGGGGAGGTAAAGTACCGTTACTGACAGGGGAATTCTGTCCTGCCAAATAACCTCCATCTTTGCCACTACACAAATCCCAAGAAAGTACAGGAGAAAAAGCAGTTTTTTAGTGGAATTAGCAGACAAATTTGAAGAGTTAATTGTCAAAACTGAATTTTAATATGCACGTTCTTGGCAGACTGTGTGTGTATGAAGGTAAGTAATATCTTCTCCATTCAGTGGGAAGAAACAACCCCATTAATGCCGACTTTGTTGCAGGTACAGATGACCTGGTCCAACTCAACCCTGAGCTTATACAGAGAGCTAACTTTACTTCGCAACAATGAGCTGCCCATTCATCGGGGGTGGACGTGCTACATCTGGAATGACAGTAATGTTTTTGTTTATGTGAGGGAATTGGATGGGTTAGATAGAGTCTTTATGATGGTTCTCAATTTTGGACAGGAATCGACAATAGACCTGAAAGCTGTAATTCCTAGTCTTCCCTCAGCAGCTACTATAAGACTAAGCACTAATTTTAGCAATACTGGTAAAGCTGTCAATACCAACATAATTAAAACTGAAGCGGGAGAAGGCTTGGTCCTTGAATATAAAACAGGAAAGCCTGTTCATACTATGGAGGGTTTTCAAGACAACTGTTTTGTGGCAGAAAAAGCTTGCTATTCCAGTGCCTTCAATTTACTCTATGTGAACTGTTAAGTGCAAGAGTAGAATAACCACGTTTTCATGTTAGTTTAGAAAATGCTGATTTCAAAGAATGGGAAAAAAATCTGTCTTTTTTCTGGCTTTTCAAACTTACTTTGTGTACAAAATAAACAGCCTGAAAAATGAAATTAATACCTAATTGTCTTGTATCTCTCTTGGTAATGAAACACTGGTATGGTATAAACAACTCTAGCTATTTAGACACCCCCATTGGGTCTGTGGAGACAAGTAAATGCCCTATAAGACTATCCTGTTTAAGAATGTGTGAAGAATAGGAACAGCTTCCTGGGTGCTACCCCTTACAGTTGCTGGTAGTGAAGCACTTCTGAGAATCTGGAGCCTGTGGCAGTTGACATTTTTATTTAGTTACTTATTTTTACATCTGTAGCTTTAGAATGAGCTTTACACAGGGATGGCTCTGTATTTGTTAATACAGGTAAAAGCAAGATAAATTAGTAGTACATAATGTTCTGATGGTTTACCTCTTCCCCTGTTCTCTCAGCTCTTAATAGCTCTGAATATGTACCATGTGTCTGTCTTACCAAACAATGAGTAGCACTCTTGTGTAAGACTGCCTTGCTCAGAAACTACGAAAGCTATGCATCAAGCTGCTCTGATGGGGGCATTCTTTTTGTTCTCTCCTCTGGAGAGACTCTTGCATCTCCTTCTGGGGCAGTCATTTGTGTTGTCTACTGGAGGGACTTTGGCACTTCCTTTACCGTACTAATTAAGGCCATTGCAAGATTTCAAATCTACTCAGCTGAAAGAGTTCTGCTACTTCTAAATCCCTATTCTTGAGAGTCCATTTTTTCTTTGTAGTCTGTTTGGCCCCACTGTATGATCAGCACTCTCTGGCTGCTGTGTAGCTGGGAAGGGCAATAATCATCATTACCTACAGCTGGGGATTCATTTTTACAAGAACTTTATTGAGACTTTTTAACCAAATACAGCTGTGCGGGAGAATTACTGCCTTGCGTAAAATCTGGTTGTAGAAGAGAGGTCTTAGATTAGAAATGCTGCCCGTAAAAAGTGCATAGCTTCATACCTTGGGCTTTCAGCACAAACTGTTTTGCACTACTGCTCTACTTGTATAGTGCTGTATGCTTTGCTTATAAAGAGAACTGTACATGAAAGCAGGTACTTCTGTACCATTTGGCAGGGGAGAAATTCAGTTTGTATGTTTGTAAAGCGATGTCACACCCAACTTTGCCTTTGAATTTCTGGTCTGCTTATGCTCACAGAGCAGGGATCCATCTGGAGAAGGTGTTCACTTTCATAGAAATAAAAAACTGACACGAAGTTCTTCAGGTAGTTGATGTGCTTATCAGCTATTTGCAGGATTTGATGTAATGTTGGAGGCATATCACATATCCTCAAGTTCTTTTTTCAGAAAAGCAAGCTGTCTTGCCACCTAAAGCAAGGAAAATATTTTATTATAAAATAATAAAACTCTTCATGCTATAAAGCTTCAGGTTGTTGTAGAGCTATTCCAATCTTCCTTTCCTATATTGATACTAAGCAAAACCTTGCCCTGAAACAAAATAAGGCTTTTTAGTCCAAAATTTAATTTTGGGAATAACTGCCACAATAAATAACACTTGCTAGGATTTGTGAAAATTAACAGCAATAAAATTTGTGATAGTCTGAGACACCAGTAACAATGCAGCAGGTCTTGGCAGTCTGTTGCTTTTAGCATACATACTTGCAGAAAGTGCAAAACCTTGAAACCTAATTGTAATAGCTTCTTTTGAGTGTATAGATCATGCATTCCAAAATATAAAAATCAAATCCATCATATATTTTACTCATGCGGAATATGTAAGTAAATTAAAAAAAAAACAAACATTATGGCTAAATTAAACTCTTAATACTGTATAGTGCAAGACTTTTCATGCTGGAACAATGTTTTGCACAACTTAGAACCTTTCATTCAAAGCTCCTGGCATATTACAGTGGGATTTTAACACTATTTTGAGGTTTAAGGCACAATGAGGTTCAATAATTGCACTCTGTTGTTGATTCCTTTCTGTAAATATTCAAGAGCAACCTTAATTTCAGCATTTTTTTTTATTTTAATACTTCAAACGTACATTCAAAGACTGCATGAACTACTGAGGTTGAAGTATTAATTGAGGAAAATCTCCACACTGTGTTATGGATGCATACAATAAAGGGAACATACCTCATTTAGTGAATCCTCCCAAGATGAGTCACAATGACTGCCATTTGCCTGGATGTCTAAGATGATATTAGGGATCCAATTTCCTGGAACAATGAAGCCAGCAATCACTTGACATTGAATGAACAAGGAAAGGTAAGTGTGGGATGAGAGGTGTTTAGGGATAAAATGTTACTCTACCTTCTGTTCTGAAATAATTTCTGTTATTCTTTAAGGGGGAAAAAAAGGATCATTTAGGGGCTTGCTGGATGAACTATATTTATGTTAACTAAGTATTTGAAAAATGTTTATATATTCAGTGTGTATGTTCTGTCTCTCTTTGGAAAGATGTGCTTTCTCTTTCTGAGCAAGAATGAATACTGGATTATATTGTACATATGAATTAATTTAAGGAGGAGTCAATCTATAATACTGAATTACATGACTACTAATATTCTGCTTTAGTTAAGTCCATGTATCTGTAATATTCTTATCTTACCTTTCTTTTTTGTTCTGCTGGCATGATCTAGTGCAGCCTTCCGAAGTTTCTGAATGTACCGTAGAACCCCTGTTAGTGGTATTCGCTGATCGTTTTCATATGCCGTTATAAAAACTGAAGGATAACACTGATTAAAAAAAACAAGGTTAGATACATGACAACTGATTTTCTATTCAACTGAGTGAGCACATTTTTCTCCATGTATCTCACTGTACTACTTGTTACGGTTCATCTAAAATGAACCATAAAATTACCTGTAGTTGAAAAAAACATTTTACTTTTATCAGTAAATGGAAAAAGTATTTTGGTCTGACAAATGACAAATTAATATTAGAGGATCATCTGCCTGCAATACGTAATCAAAAACAAAGGTAATCAAAAACATTGCCTCTGTGCTGTTAAAGGTCTGACGTGACTGCTTGCTGGTGATTACCACCCAAGGTGTCCCCCCGTCCTCCCCCCCCCCAGATAGTCATGGAATGGTACACCTTCAACAGAATAGGAATTGAGTTTTACTTTTGCAAACTTTTTTTATACTTAAAGTTGGTTTTATTTAGCAAGATTTTTTACAGAGCTATGTAACACAGGTAGCACTTCCTCAAATAAAGATTTCCTCTGACATAACCATGTCAAAGCAATAGCTCATTTTCCATTTCACTGTCTGCCTCTGAAGGATATTTAATTAGTGGAAAACACCTCCTTTCTGCTCTAGCAGAGTATGGAAAATGCAGTAAAACAGCAGAAACCCCCCCCAAAAGGAAGAATATGTTTTACATGTTGAGGTTTGTTAGATGATAGAGTATGTGGCAGTCCTATAACAAAAACAGCTTTTGAAATTTGTTATTTAGTGGAATGCATTTGGTTAATGCCAGTAGTCTCTGACTCAAATACTGCTAACATTATTACTGAAATAGCTTATATTTATCTTAATAGTTCATTTTAACACAAAGCAGCAGCTAAGTTTTAAAATGCTGGGATAGAAAGCTTTGAAAGGATAAAACATTATTTTTAATTTCAGTTATCCGTTCTTTATTATTTTTCCTATCAAGTGCTACATGTTTATTCTTGTAGTATTCCTCACAGAAAGGGTAGCTTTACCTGTGGCTTAATATTGTGGTAAGGACAGTAGCTTTTGATATACTTCATACATTTTTCATCTACTAATGGATTTCCCCATTCTTCTTGTTCTTCAATTGTCAGTGGGAGATCAGTTTTCATCATTGTATTTAGAACATCTACGAAAGGAGCCTTAAAAAATATGAAAAAAAAAGTTGGTAAACATGACACAGGACCTCAAATGCTCAAAGATAGAGGCTTTTTCAAATGAGGAATGTGATTTGGAATGTTTCAAATTCTGAAAGAGTTTTCTTAAAACAAGCTGTTTTTTTTGTTTGGGATTTTTGTTTAACATCATAACGAGTAAGATGTCTGCAGTACAGTACCTTACCTGTAAAACCATGGCTCTGATAAGTTCTGGATCGCTGTTGCACAGGGCTCCTGCAAGAACTCCTCCAGCACTGGCAGCTGCTAGTGCTGTGTATTTTGGCTGAGAAAATCCTAGTTCATGCAGCAGCATGATGCAAGCCTTAAGGTCATGGAGACCTTTGAGTTTGTTATCCTGACATCCATCTTTGTGCCAGCTATGGCCTAGCTCTCCTCCACCCCTGAAATTTAAAATAATTCCAGTTGGAGTTTTTTTGGAAAAGACTACAGAGCAAAGCTTCGGATAATAAAGGACAGCAGCAGCCACAGAATCACAAAAACATAGTTTGCCTTTCCAATTAACTTTCCTGTGTTCCTGTCTTTACTCTCCCTTATGGCTACAATACACAACATGCAAACAAAAAAAATCCTTGCATGATTTGTGAAAATGTAACAGCATAAGGGTGTTCTGTGTCCTTGTGTTCTAGAACTTGCAGAAAAAGCATTGTAGGAAGTGTTATTGTCCAAGTAGCCAGTACAAAATCAAATACTGATATTATCTTTTTATACAGGAAATGATTAAAATAGTAACTAAAACATTTTCTATTCTTATATTGCTATCACTAGATTTATTAACAAGAGTGAAAGAGTATTTCCTAGCTCCATGCCAAGATGCTCAGGATTTCTTTTGTGCAGCTTAAAATTTGAGACTGTCAGTAAGTTTTTCTTTCTGTGAATTTCAAATACTACAGGAAATGATGTTTTTTTTTTTTTTTTTTTTTTTTTAGTACTCACAGATATTTTAAACTAAATTTACTTGTATTCCTTTATATACAACCACAAATTTAGTTGTAAACTACCTAAAGTTTCCTTATTCAGGTTTTGAGTTTAAAATCAATCAAATGATTTGTCTGACAAAATTCTTCATCTTTGGTACTCTCTAGGGTTGACTTGCACTGTGAGATACAGGGATACTTACAGGGAGGAAGAACTATGCAGTACTGAATATATTTGTTTGCTGAATTTGTTTTGGAACTATTATTTCTAACATGTTCATTCTCCCCCTTCCTTCCCCTCCTTAAAGTGATACTTTTATTACCTTTCTTTACCTACTGAACTATCTCAACAAAATGTGAAGTCTGTTGCATATAGTGGTTTTATAAAACTAGTTTGTTTGTAGTTAAACTGAAGACAGAAGATTTAGTCAACAGAAGAACAGAGGCAACTTAAATGTTTAGTTGTTGCTGAAGAAAGGCAAATTGTTTTCAGAAGGCACACACTCAATATTAGTACACAATACCCACAAAAAAAAGAGGGCAGTAACATATCACTGCTTTCTGAATGTGTTATCAAATATTTTTGAGCAAAGATGAGTTGAAAAGTAATGAAGCTTCAAAACGATTAAAAATTATACACAATCATACTGTTGATTTAACCTGAATACAGTATGTAGTCGTAAAAGTCTATTTTCTTCCCATAGCAATTTTTTTTTAAATACGGCTTTTAAAAATTCTAAAGAGATGGAGGTGAAAAGCAGGAAGACTTAGATATAGCTAATTGGAGAAAAAACTTCTCTACCTCTTCAGTTGCACATCAAGAAATATCTGTATTGCCCAGAAACGAAAATCTTACTTCCATGCTATATTTGACTTACCTAACGTGGCAATATGCTAATATCCAACCCTCTTCAATTAACAACAGCTTCTCTTCTTTAAAGCTCATGTTCAAATCTATGCCATAAGCTCCATATACATGAACTAGAAGTGGTTTCCTGTGTAGCTCTTTAGAATTCATATTATGAAAAACTGTAATTGGCACCAAAGTTTCATCCTGGAAATGAAGGAGTATTTTACAATAAAGGACATTTCAGAAATCTCAATGACACATGGCAATGAAAACTTCAATTATTTATTTTAAAATGTGTTTTTTTTTTGATTACAGTAATTTTTTTCACTTAGATTGTACAAAGCACTCTTGAAAAATAAAGCAAGAGACCGAACCTCTGCTGTGTAGGCTTATGGATGCAGAATATAAAATTCATTTAAGTGCAACACCTGAGGAGTTTTTAAACTATCAAAGTACCCAAGTCGTCCTTCCCTCTTTAACACCAAGAATATCTATGATTAACTAAATAGTTTACCACTTACTGCAGCACAAACTCTTTATTAACATCACCAATTTTTTAAACGCAGGCTGTTAAAACTCTCTCAATCTACACAGTGTAGATGGTTGCGGGGTGTCCTTTTCAAATGCTGGCATATTTTTCTCATTTATCATAGAGAACGTGATGCCATACATCAACTAGGGAGTCTTAAGTTACACTGTACTAAGATTCTTGACTCATCGTGTACTGTTATCTCCTCTAGCATACCCAGATCAATGGAAAAATCTTATCACGACTCTTTCTTGTTCTTCTCTACAGTACTGAAGAAAACACCCACTGGTAAGTAAGTATAGCACCAAATGCTCTTTTACATTTTTAATCTCTATTCCCTGCCAAATGCATTTTCTACAAAAGGGTGGGGAGGAAGGGAAGAATAAAGGGAATGGGAAAAGGACTGAAAAATCTTACCTTGCTTTTAGCTAGTAAACGTGTAGTGTGACAGTTGGTAATAATTGGTACCTCTTGCACAGCTTGTTCAATGAGATTATTTTCTTTAAATGAATATGCAAAACGCTTAGGGGGGTGTACTGGGGAGGTGAGCTGAAAATAGCAAGTGCTGGTGGTATGTTCAGGATGGGATTCCAATTCAAATGCACAGGCCCACGCAGGCAGCTGAGAAAACACAGCATTTCAAGTGAGACCCTTACGCTTCTTCTATAAATTCTGCTTAGTGTGTCCTTCAGAGGATTTTGAATAGCAAGCTAATTATCTTCAGTTTTTACGTAGCACAATCTTTATTTCTTTTAAATTCAGTAATATAACAGCCGTAAAGTGAGAGCCTTCGGTAAACTTTTCACCGAGGGCCATTGGATGAAGTTTGTTAATGAAATAGAAAAATAAATCCAAATTAAAATCCAGTTTGAAATGAGCATTAGTGCAGATTTTTAAAAATTAAAACATTCTTTGAAATGGTTCTGCATTGTTTTTAATTTTTAGATCCTCTTTCCCCTCTGATTTCCAGTCGTACTTCACCATGTTACACAGCCAAGTCCATGTCAGTTGTTAGGCTTTTGCTGTGAGTTAGCTCAGTAATGCTAAGCCACTGAAAACCCCTGCCTCTTAACTTTGTTCTTAGTGCCAGCCATTGTGAAGAACAAAACCTTTTCCTGGCACATTTACCCTCAGACACTTACTGCTATTGTATTTAAGATTTTTAACTCCACTAAGAATAAAAGAAATCAAGATTCATTCTTTGAGAGCAGCGGGGACATAGTCAAACTCTCTGCCAGGCCACTGCTTACTTGAGTTAGCTTGCTAGAGACTTCTAAAATGGCAGCTAAAGTCAAAGTTCTCCTGAGTAACTGCAGACCCTCTCTGAATAAATAAATTAACTAAGACCATTTTCAAAAACGAAAGGTTTCAGAGACCATAAAGTATGCTTTGTAGAAAACCTCTTATCTGTAGCAGTTTTATAGAACCCAGTACTGGTAGCTTGTTGCAATAAACTTGCAAGTTCTTCAGACAGTATTTTTCAGGCAAACAAATCAAATATTTCAGCTAAATGGTCTCCAGACACCATGGTTTTTAATTAAGTCACCATATTTGTATTCTGCAAGTATTTAGCAACAACTAGAGAAAGGAAGAAATTCCCATTTATTATGGGACAGCAACCCTATCTGTCTTCTGAATGTTCTGATCTTTCTTCTCAGGGAGGTTCAGGCTTACTTCCTTGCACAGGCTGATGACTGTAACCACAAATATGCCCAGTAAAAGTTATTTGCTTTATAATCTCATATAATTTTTTTTTCCTTTATAATCTTTTATGTAAAGAATTAAATTGATCCTGTGCGATGTGCTCCGGGTGGCCCTGGACTAGATGATCTGCAGAAGTCCCTTTCTATTTCAACCATTCTGTGATCAAGTACTGCTGGAAAAAGACCAAGTTGCCCGAGGAAGCTAAAACTTACCTTTATTGATTGAACTGAATGTGAAACAAGAGAGATCACATTTAAGTAGAGATGACCGGCATTCTGCAGGAACAAAATACAGTGATCACTGAACATCTCCAAGTCTATTAGCTTGTTTTTCTCTTCCAGTGCATAAACTAGCTGCCAGTTCTCCATGCTACTGGAACCTACTGGTGCCTTCATCAACTGTAAACACAAAATACAGCCTTGTATTACTGAGATATAGTAAGAGGTATGAGAAGTACAGACATACAGCTGATCTTGGGCAACATTTTAATTGCAAAAGATTTTTTTTTCTTCATGACTAAAACCGGAGGGTTTTAAATTTGCTTTACTTGGGCAGAATGGAAAAACAATTCAGTAACTGCATACATATCGAAAGCAAGAGAGATCTGTGTGACAGATGGCACTTATTTTTTACAACCCCATTTGCAATTGAACTATGTTGCTTTAAGACACTTGGGTTGGGTGAGTACACTGGAAGGGAGAGGGCAGGGTAGGGGTTTTCCATGAAGGTTGCTTCTGCTGCCTATTAATCTAAGCAGGCAGTCTCTCTGTTTAAAACTCAGTTTTTCATCTCCTTATGCTGTGGTTCTCTTACTTCCTCTGCTTATCATACCTGACGTCTCTCCTGACGTGCCCTTCCAAACAAACTTTGCTGAAAGTGAGCTTGGGAGCAAGGACTGGCTCTTCACAGACACAGCAGGCAGGGCAGAAGTTGTTTTTTGCTTCTTTAAATACGGGGGGGGGGGGGAATCTCATAAGAACTGCAGTTAATTATTGTTGGTTATACCTACTGAAACCTATCCCTTTCAAGTTTCTATCCCTTTCAAGTTTAAAATGTCTCTTAATTGTCCTTGGGGAGGTCACCTGACAGCTCCATAGGTTTATACTATGGAGGTGAAAAGGCTAAATCCAGTCTGCTGTAATACTGCCTTTTCCACTCCTTCCTATGAGTTCCCACTGCTTGCTTTGTACCGGCACAACTACTGCTAATTAAACCCAAGTGGTGAGCTTGTTCAACTAGCTGATCCAGCATAAACCAACCTTATTAAACAAGGAAAAAAAATAAAATTAAATTAAACAGAACTGGCTCAGCCTCCAGTCACAGGGGTGTTAAAATTTTTGTAGGGAAAATAGCATCATAGCAAGCTGTTTTTCTTTTCCTTAGTAAAGGGTTTTGTTTCAATGGGAAATTTAAAAAATGTATATATATATATATATATATATATATATGTATGTACTTGATATACTTTTATATACTACAATGTATACACTTGATTTAGTACACAAAAATGGGGAAGTTGGGTGGTGTTGATGGAAGGTCACTGTTCCCTGTCTGGTAGTCAGCACTTCCTAGCAGTGCACTACGTACAGGAGGACAAGATGCTGCCACCTGAGCAGCAAGGCATTTCCTCTAAGTAAGCAGTATAGTCTTAGCTATCAAGGAAAAGCTGCCACTTGAAACATTTTAATGTGACTAGGAAAACTGATATGAATAGAAGTAAGTTTATGGAACAATTTGTATCTAAATACATTTGCAAAAGGAAGTTAAAATCTTGTTAAGGGCTTTCAGTGTGTCCACTAGCAAATCAGTTGGTTATTGAGATAAACTTAAGTTTTAATAGAGGGCAAATAGCTGGTAAAACACGCTCATTTCTTAATGTTTCCAAAGAACTTAAGAGTGAAATCAGCATGCTACAGGCAAGACTCACATAGTACTGTAGTTTTTGAATTCATGCAGCAATCTTTGTAATTCTCTTGAATTATTTTAGTAAGCTGTGAAGCACAGAGTTAAAACCCAGCTTTACTATTTCTATGATCTGCAACAGGTGTCTGAATTAATCTTACAACTCTTACTATTGGTTAAGATTACCTTATATTCTGCAGGTTCTCCATATGTAGTAAGAATATACAACTCATCATTTCTGTGCTCAATGTGGTAAATGACACCTTTTGTTCGTGCTTGTACGAGAACAGGTAACTTAAAAGGATGTCTACAGTCAACCAGCCAAACTTCTGAGGTTGTCTTGCTATTGCTGTTGATAGTGAGAAAACGCCTATCTTTCGTGCAGTATATGTCCACAAAAAATCTGTAAGCAATAATAATAATAAAAAAAGCTTCAGCCTGATTAGTAATCAAAAACCACATCAGTTAATCCAGAATCATGGGCTTCCTGCTACAAGGTAAGAAAGGGCATGCCTGTAAGTAGGCTGGAGAAATTCCAGACTACTTGGTTCCAAACCCACTTCTGCTGCATTTATTTCAGCATTCAAAACCCAACAATTTTGTGTGTGGTACCTGAAGTCTGCAGGGAAAGCAGTTCAGTTATTCCCCAAATTAATCCAGGTTTTTGCATCAGTCAGATGGATTGGAAGGTCACAGATATATATGCTTTAAAGTTCATGCAGAACCTATAAATTTGTATTGAGCTAGTGACCTTATTTCAGAAAAGAAAGTTCTAAAGAAAAATTTAAATTAATAAAGGACATCAAGTGTGAACAGCGAAGTAGGAGCTTTTATAAAGATAAATTGATAAAAAGCCTGTTACTGATTTAACTTTCCCCAAAGTAAGACAAGAAAACTTGAAAAAAAAAAAACAAAAAACAACAGCACAGAGGCCTGTATAAGACAAGACGGACAGTGTTGAAGTGATAAAGCTGGAAAATAGGAACTGTTTAGCAACTCTCTACTGGTTTGAATGCTTCTAAAATGTAGAAACAGGAAATAATGTTAACCAGTGGTTACACACTAATATTGAACAAGTTCAGGCTTTAAGTCAGATTCAAATTTCTAAATACGTCTTAAAAATTAATTGAAATGTCACAGCTTGGGACCTAAGAGTTTTTGTTGTTTTGAAGCTTTAAGACAGGATGGTTCTACACAAAGTGCCTCCAACACACAGCTCCAGATGATTTCATGAAGAAACTGCAGGGTTGAGGACTGTAATCTGCATTATACAAATCAGATGCAAGACTGCAATAATGAACCTTCGAGACTTCAAAATATTTGAATGGTGAAAGACAGGAAGCTTTGGATAGCATTTTCAGTGCCTTTAATTATTTGCAGGTGGAGAAATTCCTTTTTTTTTTTTTGGTACAATTGTTTTGCCTAATTGCACCCTCTTGATGTTTTTAGGAGGACAGAGACAGCAGGGGTTCTTAAGTCTGCAAGGAATCAGCCTCCTGGCTCTCTAATCCACACAAATTTGGCAAGTGTGGCGCTGCATTCAGTAGGAAGTCCAACAGTCTGGCTCTGCTGACCTTACCTCTAAGAGAGTCAAGCTGAAATGCAGGTTACAGTTCTCCCCGAGGTCTCTGGCTTTCATATCACATATGAAGCACATATCTAGCTTTTTTTTTTTTTTTTAAGGAAGTCAAGCTAACATCAGCTTCTACAAAAACATCTGATTGCAAGTAAAAGAGTTGGTGACATGTATAACTGAACTGCTCAGCAGGAATGCAAAAGACTGTCTTGCCCTCCTCCACAAACAAGTCTGTTCAGTCATGAGCTGCACTAGCACATGAACCTTTAGAGTAAGTTTCTAGTAGATTTACTGTAATGACTACGACCTTCAGAATTATGCCAACAGTTTCCCTGTGGGGACATATCAAGTCAGTGCAGCTTGATTTTAAAATAATATGCAATAACTACAGCTGGAATAAAAAGATCTGATTTACTCCATCTCTATCGCAGATTTTTTTTTCCAGATGAATGTATAGTTGAAATTTCTTTACTGAATATGTTACTTGAATTAATAATACTTACAAACATGTATAGTATGCTGTACAAATCTGTTATTTTAATGCTACTTGGCCAAAAAACTAGTTTTGCACTCAATTCAGCAAGAGCCCTCTTGTCTTCCTAAGCCACTGCTTAAAGAAAGGTTATTGAGAGGGTATTCAGTCAACAATAGTTCTCTCTCTGGGCACGCTGTAATGATTTTGCTCATCCATTACCCAGAGCAAGGATTAGCCTGAACTTCTATGTTTTTTAAAAGATGTATCAGACATCAATAGCAGAGAAAACAAAATGAAACCCCCAGCCTGATTTATCCTGTATGAAACTGTCACACATTCATTAAAGGACACCCTGACCCAAGACTGACCTTGACATTTATAGTCTTAGCTGAACTCGTGAGGTAACAGAGAAAAGTTAAATCGCTGCTGATCACGTATCAAGAGAAGAAAGTACATTCTCAGACTGTATATGGCACTACTGAACAGAACGTATATGTCACAGCAGAACAGAACTTAAAAATGCCTTCTACCATTTGAAGTGAGGTATGGAATAACTTGTTTTCCAAACCAGTTGCATTTTACTTATTAAATACTCTAGAATATGCAAAGGACTTATTTTATTTTAGATGGGTATTACCTTGCATCTTGTTCTGTATAAACCAGCTCAGTATGTTTCTGTTTAGTGAAAGTGGTCATAAACACATTCTGGCATTTAAGGTTCTTCTCACTTGTGTAATACAAAACATCATTTGTAACCCATTCTGGAAAAAAGACAAATGCATATCAAACTGGGAACAGTACATACTGTTACTGAGAGAAAATAGAGCTCCATGAACATTCTGAAAAAAGTGGGTTTCAACTGATGTGGAACTGAGGACAAGACTTCTACATTCCAGAGGATGGGATATGTCACAAAAATATTTTTCCATGTTTTCTTTGAATGCCACATATCTCATAACATATGTGAGGGGAAAAAAGAACACAGAAACAAAACAGGGCCCAGGAAGAGGAAGCTCTTGATGATGTCAGGGTCCTGGAGGTAACAGGAAAATAGGAGATATGTGGAAGTTTAAAGCTGCACAGGGAAGCAGAAATTTAAGTAGTCAGCAAGACAATAGAGGATATGAGCTCTGCACCATTGCATGCAACTGTAGGGAAAGCATTTAGAGAAAAGTGATGATGTATATGTTCCATGAGTACTCCTGAGATAAGGATACTCTAGTTTTCTGTGCTTGCATATGTGGTAATAACCTAGAGTGGTAAATTCTTGCCCTGTCCAGGCAAACTGCTTAATGCACTACATATCCTTGATGACATCTACCAAACTCCGAAATACAAGCTGTGGAACACTGTATGCATTCTGTTGCGCTCTTTTTGCTATATTCTTTAATGTGCTATATAAAAAAATGAAAGATTTCTGTTTCACTTAGGTTTACTTCTGCATGTTTTTAAGAGCAATGTAAAACTCCCTCACCTATGCTGAAAGAATTGACTAACTGAATTCATTGGGCTCTGAATGGTGACCCACATCCTGAAGTCTGCCTGAAATTCCAGCCAACACTTAGTATTTGCCTACTTTTAAGCTAAGTGTTTACAGCTATCGGTGATTTCAGTTCTATACCTACATTTCTCAAAAAGATCCTTATATTGCAGTTATGTCAGTAAATTTTTAAAGAAGCATACTGAATTCAGTAAAAAGAATGATATGCATGAGTGTTCAAACATGTATAAATGCTTGCTTTTATAAAGAAGGAAAACTTGCATCATGAAAGGATTCACTCACTCATATCAAATAACTTGTAATTTTGCAGTGTGGAGGAACACATCTCTCAAATAAGAAATAGTTCAACAGCTGTGAGGAAGTAACATTTTTAGATTTAATCCTTACTTTTTTAAAGCACTACTCCTATTATATGTAGACTAAGAAAAATGCTTTGAAAGTTGGTGTGATCTACAGGATATTTAAAAATACAGCTTACCAAAACTAAATATGTTTGGAATTACTTTTTCCACGACAGGGAAATCATCAAGTTTCATAACAACACAGGTTGCCTCTTCAGAATTTTCCCTTTTTAAGCTGGTAGCCATGTATCTCTGGTCTGGCGAAATTCTGATCCGTTGAATAAAGGCATCATAAAAGCCAAGATCTTCAGCACTGAATAAAATGTGAACATTTCCTTCATCTACTACATAAAAAATAATAAAATGCTTTAATTAAGGCACGTCAAAATGAACAGTATTTGTTGATACTTGTGTTTAATAAGCCTGCTTACAGTATTCACAAGCATACTACTGGAACCAAGTATCTTTTTTGTGCGATACCTGCAAATGCAATTTGTAAAAATAATAAAAAAAAAAAAGTACTGCCCTCCTCCCCTTCCCCAAAGTGTTGTTGGTATTACAACTATTTGAAAAGTAGAGATAATGGCATCTGGCAAATATATTAAATTTTAAAGGTCAGATACCTACAGTATGGGTGGTTTTACTAAATATAATCAGTAATTTTTTTTCATCCTCTTTGAAATAAAATAGGCCTTTTAAAAAACTTTAAATTAGGACTCTGAGAAGTGTTTTTTCTCTTTCCTTTCTAGAAACTTGCATCAGTTTCAGTATATGTTATTTCCTTACTCCTTTCATCTCACATTTTCAGAATCAGGATTTTAGAATTATTGATCAATTGTTAAAGAATGTTATAAAATACTTTTTAGATTTTTTTTAAAGAGCAATTAAGCCTTACTATAAGAAAAGTAGACTAATGATACATGCACAATTGTTTTAACAATAGTACCATGCTAGGAAAAGAAATCCCTTACCATCATCTGCTTTTGAAAGAAATATGCATCCATTCTCCTCAAAGTACACACTCTCGCCAACCTTAATCTGTTCAAATGCAAAACAAACTTGTTTCAAGTCCAACAGCCAGATTATCTCCTTAGAAAACCTAGATTCAGTGTTCTGTACAGCACAACTGTATGTAAATTAAAGAAAAGAGCACCTAACATGAAATAGGGGAAAGAAGGAATTCCATGCATCAGAAAGGTTCTTTCAAAGTTAGTGTACTTAAGCTACCTATGTGTGCTGTAAATTAGTGGCTAAGATGACCTGTACCTGCTCTTTTAACTTACAATGTCTTATATTCTTTATCAAATATCAGAGCATTGTTGAACCTTTATTTGTCTTTGACTGTGGTGAAATTAAGGTCAAATACACTATCGTAACAAGACAAGCTGTTCTAAACAAATGCTGTTACTATCCACAACTATTCAGTAGTTGAAATTACCACCATAACCAGTGAAATAGCATTTTATAACACAAATAGCTTCACTGCCATTTGTACTCAACAACGGAAAATGTTTGTATTTTTTGCCACTTACCCGTGGGCTTTCCAAACTGAGTGTATACTTGTTGTGCAATTCTTCTATTTTTTTCTTAATTCTTTCTGCCATAGCTTTGTATCTTCCTGAAATTTCATTCCAGTTTTTCTGCTCTGACTTCAGGAGATCTGGTGTTGTTACAGATGCTAATTTTTTTCTTTTGCACGGGATTTCTGTCCCTTCCTGCTAAACAAGGAAAGAAAACAATGGCTATAAGCCAGCAATCTGTACTCCAATATGAATACACTAAGGCAATGATGATCTTTCCAGAGCTACAAGACCCACAAACCAACTTTGCATTATTACAATAGTACAAGCCATTAAAAAGAACAACCACAGCTGGAAGGATTCCTTCAATTCTTCCTGATCTTTTAGGGAGGCATTCTAAATGTACTCTACTTAACACATTTACTGAGGTCTTCTGTTCAAATTTAGGGTACTTTAATGTATTTCTTAACTGATTATATGTAAAGATGTTTGGTTTTGTTCTAAAACTAGTTTTCAGTTATCTTTACTAAATTCTTCTATTATTTTTTTCTTCTTCAGAAGTGTTTTTTTTTTTCATCTTTTTCCTTTCGTAATGTATCATTTCTTATTTCCTTTTCTACATAACAATGCCTCCATGCTGCGTATCCCTGTAGCTGGGAGTCCTAGCAGCTCGTTCAGGTTCTTCCCTCACCTTCTCTAAAGGCGTAGTCTGAATGTTCATAGGGAGCAGAGCGAGTGAAGCAGTGAACTGATAAGGGTTCTACAGCAATTTTTATCAGGAATAAGCTCACAGATCTGGTTTAGCACAGCCCATGAGCTGCTATATATTGCTACTGCATTGCCAACAAAGTTGTGTCTTTTGTAAAAACAATGTGTTAAAATTGCTAGAACAACACTTTCTTTTTGCTTACTGTAAAATGTCATTTAATCAAACTATGCTTAATAAGTATTACAGCATGCAACACTACATAGATCACACAAAGTAGCATTTTATAGCTTTCTATGTTATATGTTTCTAAACTTATAAAGCTGTATACACTAATAACCCATCCTTACTTTGCAGCAAGAACTGTTGGCTTGTTTCTGGCTTGTCCTCAAAAATGGTTGAGATCCGAAATGTGAATGTTAGCAGCGGCTCCTTCTCCTTTCAAAGGCTATATGTCTGCTTCAATTACTAAACTGCCCATGGACATAAACTGCATCATTCAGGAGAGCGTGAGTGTTTGCTACCAGTTCAGACCAACAGTCCCCCTGGCCTAGCATATCAAATCAGAAGCACATGTCAAACAAACTACAAAAGCTCTTAAAAAAGCTCTAGGGGAACTCTGTAATTAGTTAAGGTAAAGCAATTGCAGGATGTGTTAGTTGTACCACTCTCCCCCTGTAAGTAAAAAAATAATATTTTGAGAAAAGCAGTACCCCAAAGAAACACCATCTCCCAAAACAGATGTAAACAAATTCCCATAGCGGGCACAAACACTGACTTAAGGGCACAAACACTTGACCCTTAAAAATGGGTCAAGCACAGATGATATTCCCCAACACGTAATTCCTTCAGCCTTCAACTATGTTAGCTCAGGAATTTCCTGAGCTGAATGCGGTTTCTAGATATTTAAAAATACTTTTAACAGTCTCTTTCAAGTACATATATAATGTCCTCTTGGACATATGTAAAATTTTAGCCTCCACAACTCCTTTTGGCAAGTTCCACGGGTGTCTTTTATGAATCTTGCGATGATTCACTCTCCCTTTGTTTTGAACAGTTCCCATTATATTATACATTATATAATATTATATATTATATGGTGGCAACAGTATAGGCATATATCAGAGGAATTGTAGTACACGTGGGGAAAAATCTAGAGCAGCATCTAGGGAGATTTTTGAGGTTAGCAGGGAATCTCAGTGACAAACTGTTTGCAAACATTTTCTCCAAAGCAAACAGGCACAGCTTGCCTTCATGTGAAGGCCACCTGTTTGTCTCCTGGAAAGTGTTGCAGACCAGCATTTGAAACCATGTTAGTCAACTACCAATGAACAAACAAAACCACAGTTTCTCATCCATCAAGACTTCAAGTATGTGCCTTGAAACATTAGTATACACTGATGACACAGATATAGCAACATGTTACATTATGGTTAAAAATAAGAGGGTTACAACAAATACTTCAAACATGATCTCTGGGTCAACTTTGAAGAAACACTGTTAACTTGAACTACACATCCATCTGAAAATATGTCTAAGATAAAATAAACCAATGCAACAGTCTTTTAAAACGGCATTTATGGCATTTATGTGTTCGCATTGCATGTTAATCAGTTTACAGGTGGGCATACTGCAGTAAACTTATTTTTCTAATGCTGTTAGAAAATTCTTCATTAGAAACACAGGAGCAGAAGATCTGAAATTATTTCAGCCTGTTTTATGATTCTGTGTGATACCTTACCACTGATTTATACAATATGTATTTAGAGAAATAAAACTGTGCTTTTTAAAGTACAGTTTTTCAAATGTGAACATGATTGTGTGAAGTCATTATTGTATTTTAATATTACAATATGGTATAAACTGTGATTTACTGATCAGCATACAAAAGGCCAAGTTTTCCTGAGCCAGCTCATGGTTAGGCCTAGTGTCACCAGTTTGGACACTTGTCTCGATACTAGCTGATCTCCCCCCGACACTTTAATTGAATCTGTCTCAAAGATCCTTTCATTATTATTTTAAAAATTGCTACAGCAGGAAAGTCAACCCAAATGTAGCTGGACATCAAACCAGTACAGGAAGTTGAGCAGAAGCATGTGCCTTTCAACGTAAGTGAAATCCTAGTATTTATTCTTCTGCTTCAAACCCTTTAGGAAGAACATATTTCCTTGACTTTTGAAAACTATGGCTGGCTTCCTTAACAGATGCATCAAGATGGTTGTTGACATTAAGGTTGTACGTAAACTTCATACCTTGCAGGAAAGGAATCTCCATGGCAGGATACTTCCAGGTGGCACAGTGCTGTTGCGTGTGCTTCCTGGCCAGTCCAGGATGTGGCATTTTTTTGGTTTTAATTTACTATAGAGACATATTGTTTGAAGATGGTTGTCCTTAGAGCAGTATTTGACACTGAAGCTTAGCCCTCGGATAAAAGATTTTGCAGTCCAACACATGATGTCCAAAGCTTTTTTCTGGCAGTCACCCTGAAATTTACAAAAATCCCAAACTCCTGGTCACTTGCACTATGTGGAATATACGTGACATAAACTGAAGGTAAAACTCCATCTTTCAAAGACCAATTCATGAGGCAAATCAGACTGGAAGAGTAAAAGTTAAGCTGTTTCTTAACAGCTGATACATGCCACTCAGCTTGCACATTTTCCTGCCACACTGCTCCAAAGTGTGGGTCCAGGCAGCTGGAAATTTAGCTGTACTAGGGAGAGGAAGATGTAGCTGCGCAGCTGTTTAAATGCAGAGGAAGAAGAAACAAGTTTTCGGGAAGTTGGCTCCTCTCTACTTTAGAAGCATCACGTAACACCACAATCACTTTATCTCAGGCGGGCATCTGACGAAAATCAACCCACTCGCCAGGAACAGGAGAAATATCCCACCTATTTCACAGCCCGCGGCCCCTTTAGCCCCCGGCCGGCCCCGGACCCTCCCAGCCCCTCACGACAGCTGCGGCCGGGCCGTGGCACCCCGCAGCGCCCTCGTCCCGGTGGGACCGGCCCCGCTCCGCCGCAGCTGGGCTGCCCCGGGCTAAGATGGCTCCGGCTCCCGCACGGCACTGCCCGCAGTCAAGATGGCGGCCGGGCGCGCTTCAGCCAGCCGCTGACGGTAGCGTGGGAGCGCTCGTGTCGCTCGCGTTTCACTCGGGGTTTTACCCTCAGGGCGCTGGGGCTGCGGGAGAGCCCTTTTTGAGGTGTGTCCTCGCCCCCGCAGCCCGCCTGAGGAGCCGGGCATAGCGCAGCAGAAGCGCCGCGCCCCTCCCGGCCCCGCAGCGCTGTCCTAGGGAGCCGCAGGCACTGGGAACACGCTGCTGCCCTCAACAAAGATGGCCCCCCGCGTCTTCTCCCCCGAGCCCGGCCGGTCCTAGCACCCGCTGGAGGCTCGGCGGCAGATCTCCGCCGCCTACCTCTCGCCCTCCCAGCCCCGGGCGCTCCCTGGTGCTTCATGGCCGAGCCCGCCGGCTCCCCGTGCCGCCCCGCCGCGGGCAGGCGAGAAGCGACCGGTGAGGGAGCGGCGAGAGCCCGCTGGCGGCTACTCGGACAGGTAGGGGGAGCCCGCGGGCGGGGGGGAGCCGTGCTCCGGGATGGCGGCGGGGCTCTGAGGAAACCGCTCCCCGCCTTGCCCGGGGTGTGGGCGGCACGCTGAGGGTACTAGTTGGGATTCGGGGATTTTTGGGAAGGTAGTTTGGGATTTTTAGGTCGTGTTTTGACACTTGTCCAGCGACTTGGTTGTCACTGTTCTTAGTAAATTCCTGTCCGCTGACGCCCTGCCCCATGACTGTCACACAGCAGCACAGGGAAGCGGGGAGCGATTCAGCTGGGTGTGCTGAAAACTGTGTTTTACCTCATGGTGACCTGCCCAGCAGTGTGGCCCTGCCTGGAAGGGGCGATGGGTGGAAGATGCTGAGGAGAACGGAGCAGCAAGTGGTCACCCCAGTGCTCCTGGTGAAGAGCAGCCTGTCAGCCACAGCCTTTAATGTTTTCTTGAACCCTTTAAGAGAAGGGCGAGGCTGTACGTTGAAAATGATTCCTCTATAGATAAGCATATGCATGAAAACTTAAAGATCTCAATCTGTTTGTTTGTTGTTACTGGATGTGATGTTTATGTCCCTAACTTAAACACTTGGCCTCATGCAAATGGAGCCCATGGCGAGCTCTCCCTGTGGAGGCACAGTAGCGGCAGGTTCTTGACGTGTCATTTGGGTTTCTAAATTCTTGTTCAGCTGGACGAACTTCTCCTTTGTGATGCGCTAAAGCAATACGCTTTTATTTGTTTTCAGTCTATCACCTTTGGCATATCACTGTCCCTTAAAATCTTAAGGAACTTTTTATAACAATGGAATGGGTGTGTGGAGGTGTATGTAGGTGTCTGGGGAGAAGGTCTCTGTTTCTCCATCAGCTACATGCGTCTGTGACCTTTTCCTCTGCAGACTTTATTTATTTATTTATTTAATGTCCTCTAGCTTTTCTGTTGATTTTTATATGGTACAATGAGCAAGGATCAATTTAATCGTACTGGTACATCCAAAGTAAAAATCAGTTCTGTGCTCTTAACTATAGTGATGTTTAGGTCTATCTATGGACTGGAAGGAGGTATCAACCTGCCTTTATATCCATCTTTAAGGGAGCACTGTCAACCTGTTTCTTACAGAGCTTTTAAAAATGCTTTTCGTACTGCTTATAATAACACCTTACTTGAAATCAGTTCTGTGGTGTGTTTATATATTGAATGTGGTTTCATTCAGTGGGTACGCAAATGGATTTGCTATGGTAAGGATGCTTGAGTGCGTGCTCGCTGATTTAATTAAGAAAAAAGCCCTTTAATCAGGTATCCTATGAAGGTAGCGTAAGGAACTAGGGGTTTGCATAATTATCTGCTTTTTAAAAAAAAAAAAAATCAATAAAATGTTTTATATATACTGAGTTTGAAGTTTAGCAATATTTTTAAACTTCACTGATCAGAACCAAGGAAGATATTTTTAAACAGAATGCTGAGGTAAGGTACACATGTGGTATGCATTATAAATGACTGGAATAAAGTCTCTAAGGCTGCGTTTGAGCTCTGCCAGTCTATGCAACTGATAGCATTAATCAGTCTGTAGTCTTTAGCAGGGAATTTGGAGAAATAGGCACGTGCTAAGTTTCTGCCTATAGATAATCTTGCTTCTTATAGAAAGTTTAGTGAAAACTTCCCTGAAATCTCCAAGTTTAAAGTATTTACCCAGCCTGTTACTTTCCTCTTGCTCTTCTTCTCACAGCCCTCCTTTCTTCTCACAGGAGCCTTGCTCACCTGCTAAGGCACTTTAGTTTCCAAAATTGAAAAATATTAGCTGAAGTGAGGATAGTGGCCTTTTTTGGGCTGCAATGAGCTTGCGAAACAATTTTTCTTCTCTTACACTCCTGTCTCTGTGAATGGTGCCTGCGCACCTGATCTTCTTCCATATTTTTGTTAGTCTTGAGTTTGTAAATTGTTTGCAGTTGAATTAAACGGTGTGGTAAATGAACTACTTGTAGAACCAAATAACGCACAATCCTAACGATAGTATTTAGGGATGGTATAGATACAACTTACACTGTAGCTAAATACATTGAAACTTTATGGCATATAGAAAATACCCAGATCCAGTCAGTGCCATAGAGCTGAGTGGAGTTTATACCACACCAGCTGTAACTGAATTTGGCTTTTATTGCTGCTAGGCCATATGCAAGGAGCTGCAAGAAATACGGTGAATTTCAGCTGATTGCCTGTGTTTTTATTTTTTATTTTTGGAAACAGATCAAATAGCTTTTGTAGGGTGTCCTAAATATGATCTAAATATTGTGATTAAATACCAGGGGCAGTATAATTGAGATCTATGGTAGTCTAGCATCTTTCTGAAATGGTACCGTTTGGCTTTTTTTTTTTGTTTGTTTAAAGCCTTGTGTTTTAATGAAGAATGAAGCTTTTTTGTTTGTTTGTTTTTCTTTTTCTCATGCTCTATTTATACACGTTAAATAGAATTGAAACTTTAAATGGAAAAGTTCAGAGGGATCTGGACAGGTTGGAGAGCTGGGCGATCACCAACCGTATGAAGTTCAATAAGAGCAAGTGCCGGGTCCTGCACCTGGGACGGGGAAACCCTGGCTGCACGTACAGACTGGGCGATGAGACGCTGGAGAGCAGCCTAGAAGAGAGGGATCTGGGGGTCGTGGTAGACAGCAAGTTGAATATGAGCCAGCAGTGTGCCCTGGCAGCCAGGAGGGCCAACCGTGTCCTGGGGTGCATCAAGCACGGCATCGCTAGTAGGTCAAGGGAAGTGATTGTCCCGCTCTACTCTGCGCTGGTGCGGCCTCACCTCGAGTCCTGTGTGCAGTTCTGGGCACCACAGTATAAAAAGGACATGAAACTGTTGGAGAGTGTCCAGAGGAGGGCTACGAAGATGATGATAGGCCTGGAGGGGAAGACGTACGAAGAACGGCTGAGGTCACTGGGCCTGTTCAGCCTGGAGAAGAGGAGGCTGAGAGGAGACCTCATCACAGTCTACAACTTCCTCGTAAGGGGGTGTCGAGAGGCAGGAGACCTTTTCTCCATTAACACCAGTGACAGGACCCGCGGGAACGGGGTTAAGCTGAGGCAGGGGAAATTTAGGCTTGACATCAGGAGGGGGTTCTTCACAGAGAGGGTGGTTGCACACTGGAACAGGCTCCCCAGGGAAGTGGTCACTGCACCGAGCCTGTCTGAATTTAAGAAGAGATTGGACTGTGCACTTAGTCACATGGTCTGAACTTTTGGGTAGACCTGTGCGGTGTCAAGAGTTGGACTTGATGATCCTTAAGGGTCCCTTCCAACTCAGGATATTCTATGATTCTATGATTCTATGAAATGCCTCTTTAGAGGAGGAGCTTTGTCTGAGAGTCAGTGATGCATTTACTAGTTTACCAACATCTATTTGGAAATATTCTGAACAACCACTGTTGGAAAACCTCTAGTATTCTTGGGTGAGGGTGGGAGATCCAGCTGAGTAAACAGTATTTTTTTAGTCTTTTTTTTTTTAATTATTATATTTTTTAGAAGCATTTGAATGGCGATCATTTACAGAAATTCTAGGAATATTCTACCAAAGTAGTTCTTTTCTACCTGTATCATTGGCTCATTTATGTTTGGAATTTTAAAAATGTATTTTCCACATTCCCTGAGATAATGACTAATAACTGCTGCTCAGGACTGAATGAAATAATACTGTTCTGCCTTTATATACACGGCTGTTCTGTTGTTCTGTTTCATTCCTGTTTTACATCCTTGATTCATGCTGGATCTCTTGAGCTAGCATTTGAGTTCATCTTTGGTCGCAACCCCAGTCTCTTTGTCCAGCCAACTTCTTTGTTTTCAGCAGAGTCTCATGAGGTTAGGGAGCCCAAAGGTGTTGGAGGAGCTTGTTACCAGATAGCTGCTGCTTTTTGTTTTCCTTCTAGAAGTACAGCGTGCCCATTGAACCATGTAGGAACAAACAAGCAACTGGGCCATCAGCTCGTATGGCACAACAGGCAGCATTGGGCTGCTTGAGAAACCCCAGAGGGTTATTGGGTTTGATTCCATTTGAGTCTGAAGCTTGCAGTGCCTAAGCATGAGTCAATCCGTGCTTTAGTTTGAAGATTTGCAAGAGAGCTTAATCTGCAACCTGGAAAAAAATCCTGTATGTAACTAAGAGTTGACTGTGCTTTTGGCTCCATTCTACTACAGGTAAAAAGTAGGCCAGTAGGTAAAATTGGCAGTTATAGTAGTAAAATACTACTGAGATTCGGGTCTCAGACTTGTTTTGGTTAATTACAAGGTGTTAATCTTCTGGATGGCATCCTTTGCATATTTTTGTGCATGTCATTTGTTTTATAATGGAATGGATGACCATGTTTTGTATTTTTTTATTTTTCAAGTCGTGTATATGTGGTCCTCTAATCCTGGTTTACTGCAGTTTTTTTGGTAAATAGAGAACAATCCTTGCTTGCCTTAAAATTCCCTACTGCTAGGTGACGTTAGAGAGGGAAAAACGTGCAAATTTGGGAGAGGGAAAAGCACGGGGTAGAAGTGAGCTTGCACTGTTTGGTTTGTTGTCCTTGTTTTTAGGGAACGTAATTGATAGGAGAGCATCTTTCATTATAGAAAGTAAAGTTTTCTTATTTATGTAGTTAATTTCTGTATGTATGACCTGTGTACAAGTTCAACACTTGTGTACACCTGTAAAGATCCTGTGCAGAGGGCAGAGCCTCTCTATAAGGAAAGAAGATATCAAAGAAAGGGAAATAAGGCTCCTGAAATTTTAGGAAACAAATATGTGGAGAAACTTAAAGTTAATGAGGGAGGGGATGAAGAGGCCACAGTCCCGGCCAAAGAACAGTGGTGTCTGGCAATGCCTTCCCTACCATAGTTCTACTTCGCCATCACAGAAACCTAGAGATGTGTCTATTCTACTGAGAAGCCTTTACCTTGCTTTGGTATCAGGTGCTGGTTTTATAGGTCCCTGGGAGACACTCCTTTAGAATGGCAGTGTGCAGGAAATTGGAGAGATTCCAGTTCACTGGAAGGGCATCATGAAATTAGAGAGGACTATCTTTCACCCTTTTCAAAATATTGTTCTAACATTAGCTAGGTTTGCCACCTTTTTTTCTTGTTGCTGTTGTTAGTGGATTATGCTGTAGCAGCAGCCTGTCTTTGTATCTTGTAACAAAATTGTGATGCTTTTAGGAGCTAAGAAAAAATACTTTGATCTTAATGTAAAAATGCAGAGTTACATATAAATAATGCAACACATTTTTCCTTTGTGCTCTGTTTTCTCAGTTATATTTGGGTTTTTAAAAGATTTGACCTGCTGTTATAGTTTTCAAATCTTGGACCACTTAATTTTAATTTGAGGCTGAGAGCAACATGTTCTTCTGAGGACTCAGAAGCTCACGAGATTTTCTTTAATCCGGAGAACGCATTTTACAGAGTGGCTAGAAGATATTTCGGCAGAATAAAACAACAACAACAACAACAACAACAAAAAACATAAAAAATGTTGTCACTGCCAGATTTTTTTGCATGTTCACAATGACTTATCTCTTCTTTAAGATACCCCCAAAACAGCATTCTCTTCCAAAAGTTAGATCTTGGTGGTTTTCTTTAGTTGTCAAGATGGGCTGCTTTGTTTCTGAGCATGCCACTATTACGTGAAGCCTGGTAGCCTTTTAATTTGGTTCTCCTGTTCTGATGTCTTTGTGGTTTTCTTCATGTGCATGTTTTTCCCATGTAGAAGAAATAGTGTGGACAGCACACAGCCATTTTTACTATTTTGATAAAAATGCCCGTGCCTTTCATATGCTGGGATGTGCTGATGAAAATAGATCCAAAAGCAATAAGCCGGGTGCATCAGACCTACCATTAGAAACTAACAGCATAGCAAATACAATTGTTCTGCTCCCATATGTAGTACTTCCAAGTATTCTGCAAAATAATAGGTCACGGCACCAAATTGTAAGGCTGTTGGATATGAGTGCCTTTCCAGTTAAAGCACAGTTGACAAAGGTTGGGTGCAGCAAAAAAAGAAAATCACTGACCCGTTATTTTCTTGTAGGCATTCAGTATGCAAAGCTTCCATTTCAAGATTCATAAATCTAGAGAGCTACTTCTTTGACCTCAGATTTAGCTCAAGTTGGCTAAAACCTGTAAAGTGTGGCATGTTCCTATTTAACAGAGCTGTCCCATGTAGCTCTCCCCACCTCTAGTGATGACTTTGTTTTCTGCTCCACGCTTCATCATTGTTGACTGCTTCTGCACCTTGATTTTAAAAATGCAGTGGCAATTATTTATGTGCTTTGTCCAATGCTAGGAGCGAGAACTTTCACCCAGGACATCTCTCTTCTTCCACATCACCGACCTAAAGAATTAGCCTTCTTCTGTGGCACAAAAAAGTCTATTTGTCTTCTGTGCAGTGGCACAGCCTGAACAGGCTGGGTGCAGGGGTTTCCCATGTGGAGGAGCTGTTACCTCGCTCCTGGAAGACAAGGGTGAGTGCAGCAGGATGTGTGGGACAGCAGCCCACACCATCACTTTTCTGAGCAAATGTTTCAATCATTTAGCTCTTACAAAAGATGTAAATGACCACATTCTCCCTTTGCTGCTGCCTTGAGTTCTTTGGTTTCTTAGCGCTGAACTTGGTGCCGTCAGCGTACGGGGCTTATGCAAAGGGTGCCTAAGATATCAGTACCCTTACAGGGCTCTGGTAAGGGAACAAACATGCAGCTGTGGTGTCTGAAAGTCTGGGAACTGTGGCAGACAGCTTGCTGCTCAAGTCTGGCAAGTGTGTCAGCAATTCTAGAAGTGTACATCAGCAGGCTTCTATGCTAGGAAGTAGTTTACCTGGCAAAAACAGCACAACAGCACTCAATGATCATGTTTTGAGGCTGTCATTTTAATTCCGTGGAAGATATTTTTTTTTGATCTGCAGAGACAGAGGTGACGGGCACAGAAATTGCCTCAGTGAGAGCACAGCTCAGCCTCTGATAGTTTCATTGTGGTGATGATGCGCGGATAGGAGAGGACTCAGCCTGCCTCTCCAATTCTAGCATAGGTTTGCTGGAGTGGGAGTTAAAAAAACAACTTTGTTTATTTGTGAACACAGTACATTTGCTTTACAGTTCTTGAGACACAGTACATTCATAGACCATTCTCTTGACCCCTATCATGAATACCACTGTTATTTCTCAGGCTTGACATACTTGGACGAGTTACTCTTGGCTATTAGCTAACAGCGTGGCTATTATGGTTGATGCCAGACTTGCTTGTTCAGTTAAATAAGCCCGTGTTTGTTCTTTACTTGAAAGTTTTATTCTTAATGTTTAATTTGTTCTTCATTTCAAAGGTTCTGAAGAAAAAGCACTTGAAAGATGTGCATCTCCAACAAGTGTCTGTGAGAAGGTTCGCATCATTCAATCTCTTTTCAGTAGACGACCAGAATACTGAAGAGGAAACTGGGACCTGGGTTCAGTATAAAAGCATCTTTTATCCTGAGTATAGCGTGTCCTTAAGGTAACCATCATTTAAGTTTTAAGTACTTCTTAAGATCGTATACAGGACTTGAATATAAAACTCATTTGTCGTTCTTCCAGGGTTTTATATAACTAGAGCATAGTTTACAAATAAACTGTTAGGTGTTATTTTTAGTTGTTTGTTGCAGTAAGCACGTTGCCTGTTTTGTTGTTTTTTGTTTGCTTTTTTTCCCAGTAAATTTCACTGAATTGCCAGAGCTTGACATAAATTCTGGTGATTGTACCTATAACAGAATGCAAATATGGCCACATATGTAATGTTTCCAAAAGCTTTCTGTTTTGACATTTGTCTGTTACAGATAAATACAGACAGGAGGTAAAAAAATGAAAAAATTAACCTGTAATTTTAATTTAAAAAGTCTAGTGACACGATGTTATTTGTGAAGTTCTGAAAGATTTTTGGTAGCTATCTAGTTTTGGTAAAACTCAGTGATAATTTGGAATCCAATTGGTAAAACAAGAGAATATAAGAATTCCTCTTTCTACAGAAAGTGTCTATATGTAATGAAAAAATATGTTTTATGTCAGAGCAGTTAGAAAAATGAAGCGGTTTTATTTAAAAAACAAACAAACAAACAAACAGAACAACAACAAAAATCTAACGGAAGTGTGAGTTCTCAGTAGCCTTAGCATATTATAGCTGTCTATTCATTTTTATGTTTTTCTTCTCCCTTGCTTTTGTCTCAATTTCTGTGTTTCTGTCTCCTTCTGTCTGTGTTTCTGTGTTCAGTTTCGTATATATCTATAACTTGCTTTTGCCTCAACAGTAGCTTAAGCATTCCTGAATCAAATCTGCAGCTTCTGATTAGCTGACTATGCAGGATTTTGCATTCTGTGCACAGTAAAGGATATTCCAGAGAGCCTGACTCATGGAAAATTCAATTTAATTGAGACCTTTAAATTAAAATCAGTGTTAGAAACTAAGATTTGACACGAACAAGTGACCACCATTAACTCTGGCACTTTTGCAAGTTTATAAACAAAAAACAGACACAAACAAACCAACTCAGCATGCAGGTTGTCTTAAATTTGCAGCTGGGTGTAAAGTCACATCTGAAATTGTTTAAAGCTTTACAAAGATTTAATATTCCATTTTTCCATGCTTACAGTTAATGATTTGAAAAGTCTTCAATATAAAACTCTTCCATTTGGAAATGCTGCCTAGTTGTAAGAGAAGTAGGTATGGTGTTTTTTCAGCATATGGACTTTACCAGTGAACCATTGGGTAGTGCTAGAGATTCAGCCAGATGCTCACAGTTTACCTAACCTCTTTGTGCAGTCTCTGTGTTCCCTGGTTTTAGGTCTTTAGAGGCACGCTGGTAGTAGGAAATGTTAGGTAGAATTTAGACTGAGCAAGTCTGCAGTCCTTTAGGCTGTGGTCTTTAACTTCTTCCTTCAGTTTCTGTAGTTCACTGCCAAGATGTGCAACACTGTGTCATTTCTTGATTTACTGTTTACAGGAATTTTAAGATAGGAGGCAAGCTAAGGTTCTGCTGTGCTGGCACTACAAAAGTGGAAAGAATGTCAGGCTGATCTTGCTGTCATATGTGATATCTGTGCACTTCTGTTTCCATCACTTCCCATGTCACCTTTCTATTTATTTATTTATTTATTTATTTATTTGACTAAGAGTACCTTCATTGATGATAGGATGCAGCTTAATTTGTTGATTGCAAACAAGCATGTTTGCTTATATATGGCTTTATTATTGGTGATCAATGTACACTGTATTACTAAGTACAGGGATTTTCTTTTTACTTTTTATATTTGTCTGATCTTTGCCGATAGGAATGCACAGTTTCTGTGCTGGAGCAAGGTCACATTTGGTTTTAAAAAATGTATACTGAGGATAACAGGAAAACTGTTTCCTGCTGGAGATCGACATTTTTATTTTTTACTTATATTTTATTCATTTCTAGAGGATACTCAGTGATCTCTAAAAATGGTAATCATAGTGATCGTTTAGGAATACTGTTCAGAAATTATGTACTCTTACACTTCTGTATTAAAATGTTTTCTCTATATATTGAACCAGTGATAATGGATAGCATATACTTACTATTTCAAAATATTGAAGGGTGGTGAAGAAAGAAATAAAGAAATGCTCACTGTGTGTTTTGCTAAAGCATAAATAGATGCAACTAAATCCAGTTTCCAGTTAGCCTGTATCAAATAAAGTTTATTCAATGCTTCTGCAAAAGCATGTAATTTAAGAAGGTAAACAAAACATTTCAACATACATAGCAGATTAACAGTTGTCCTTGCTGAAACTGGTGTGTTTAGAAGATAAATGTTAGAGTCAGCATTCTTGGATTTTTGAGAACTAAATGTATCTTGGAATCCTAAGGATCCTCTGCATGTCTGACAGTTCTTCATTCATTTTTTCTCCTCCTATTGGCAAAATATGAATTATAATTTTCATTAATAGAAATAATTTTAAGAAGATACAAGAATGTTTTATTAATATATAATTAACGATAACAAGAACATCAGTCAGGTAAATCCAGAACAGGGTGCTTGGGTAGGAGAACCTTTTCATACATCTTTTTGTCAGGAAAAAAATGTTGCTATGACCCCTCTAAAATCTTGACAAAAGTGCTTTTGAATTTTCATCTACATAAGTTTTCCTCATGCATTAACATCTTCTCGGGAAAGCTTATTGCATATGTTGGATGTTAAAAGGGTTGTCAACTAATGTCTTGACAAGACTAAATACTTTAGAAAGTTCATAAGGTTGGTAGTGGCTTTTGGCAAAAAGTCTAAAGGTCAAGCTATATCAGTTCAAGGGCTATCAAAACTGATCAAATTGTGTATTCAGATATGCTATGACCTAGCTTGAATTTCTGTTCTAGAGGGACTTTGGGATCAGTTTGTTAGGCAAATAAAAGCTTCAATTGGAGCTACAAGTCATGTGCGTGACTTTCTGAATTTCTCAGAACAGCTTGTTTTAATGAGATGATATTTTTCTATCCAAATTCAGATTGGATTCACCTTTGTCTTATGCCGTGCTTTTTTGTCACTAGTTCATTTTAGAATCATTTTTTTAAGAAGTCTTCCAAAGCAGGCCAGAAACATCCAATATAAGGCAAATTTTGCTTAAAAAAATTAAGCTGGATTTACATGATTGACTGGATTTTGACTAGATCCTTAAGGTGACAACATCATTGAGTCATTTTAAAAATCCACCCACATTACCCTTCTATTTAAACAGAAATCTTTGGTGTGCTTAATGAAATGTAGATTCACAGCACCTGGAGGAAGGCATTCTCTTATGGTTTGTATGGGGTGCTCTCAGTACTGAGGTGCTTCACAGTAGTTTTGTGTTATGAAAAACAGCATCTGATGAGTGTTCTTGTTAAAAAAAAAAAGTAGTGTCAAAATGGAATATCTTGTGCTGTAATTCAGAGTATCATTCAATTAGTCTTATTTGGATTGCTAATGTATTTGATACTCTTACATGTATCAGCCACACCTTGATGATATGGGTTGGGTGGCTACTTATATGGCATTGCTTGGTGTTGTTTGCAATTAATGTTAGTTAGGAAATAAATCCCTTAATTGACAGGAAGTCAGACTAGGCATCAGGCTGAATGTTTATGGCAGTCTAACATGGAGAACTTAAGCATGCTCAGTCCAAGCTGGAATCTTGCTGCAGTTTACACATTCAGATCTGGATAGAATAAACTGAGGTAATCTAGGCTGAAGATGAAAAATAAAAACGCCATTTTGAGTGACATTTATGGCAAGCTTGAGATGGAAAAAGTTATCTTTCATCACAGATATTATCTGCTCTTCTGGATCTTTTCTTTATGAGAAATATGTTTTTATTCAAAAACAAAGCTGAAAGATAAACATAAAGTTCTAAATTCTTCTTAACTTTGGAAGTATTTCACTTTGCCGTTCAAAAACTGTGCATGTACTAAATAATTTTCTTGGTGATAGGAAGATATATAGTAATTAGAGCTGTTTTAATGTGTTTTGTTTATTTAACATTGCTTATCTAAACCCTTCTATTCTTAGTCACAAATGTGCTTCTAAATTTAAACTTTGTACAAATACTTTTAGCAATGAAGTGATTACGGATCATAAAGATGTAGTGTCTAACTGTGGTGATGCTGTCTGTCTTTTAGACAGGAAAATTGTTCTTTTATTAGAGTTTTAAAAATGAGCAGTCAATATCTTTAAATTTTCTATTTCAGGATATGGATTTACTTTAAAATTGTAGGCTTATTTTAAGCAATCAGAGAAAAAATAAGTTATTTTTGTGGTAAAATATTTTCCATTGATCAGTAATTTGGTGTTTCAACTACTAAAATGCAGAACTAAAAAGAACAATGCCAGTGGCTTACAGGAAGGCTTAAATGTTTGTAAAGAGTGTAAAGTGTTCTTTGCAAGATGTCATGCCTTTATTCCGAATATGATAAAAAAAAGAAAGATATTATTAGATTATTCTAGACCTTTGGATTAGTAATGAAAAGCATGTTATTTGTCTGTGGCAAGTGAAATGTTAGAAGATGGTTTAGGATTGAATTCCATTGGACGTTCCTGTAGGATATTTCTGCTACAAACATTTTGAAATTTTAATGGATAGTTTATTTTAGGGATGAACAGAAAGTGAAGGGAAACAGATTTCAAGAAATATTGCCTACCACTTAAGGACAGTTTGTGAAGATATGATAAAATTGCTTATTCCATTTATTGCATGCTAAGAGACAGTGTATGCATTTAGCAGCATAAATGCTTGGTTGCAGCAGGAAGAAACCGAGGAAAGAGAGAACTTGATTTGCAACATACTTCTATCCCTGATTAAGATTGTTCTATCATACTGCCTAATACTTGTGTATTTGTAAAAAGAATATATAGATTAAAAAATCTATTGTTTTGATTTTTCTTACCACATTAAGCGGAGGTCTTGAACTGGAGCAAAAGTGGAGTATGTCTTGTTTTTCTATACTCTGGCACAGAAAAAGCAGCTCATTAGATAGCAAAGTTTGTATATAGTTCTGAGTCTCTTAACTGGACTGTAGTGACAATCGATGGTGAGACCATGCAACCTTTTTTGTAAAGTACCCTTAGCAGTAACTATTTTATCCTTATCCTGTCTTTCATTTTCCACAAGCATTGTAGTTTTACCTTGTATCAAGTTTAATAATAGATGGCAATGTACTGCTTTTTCCTCCTCAGGTGTTATATGGGGTCTACTTAGTGTTTGTAATTTTGTTTAAATTCCGTATTATTTTTCCTCATTCTGTTGAAGAATAATATAAAGGAATTAAAAAAAAACAATAACAACTTAGTTTTGTTTCATAGCAATTAGATGGAAAGTGTACCTTAATTGGGAGCTACTGAAGAATTGATGTTCTTCATTCTACTGCCTTTAGAATGCCTACACATAAAAGTCTGCCACTTGTGTTTCCTGAACTGGAGAGGAAGAAACCTTAACATATTTTAAAGATATTTCTTCCCCCCTCTCTCTCTTTGACTTAACTTTCCTCATAGTTTAAAGTAAGGAATTTTGCTTTACTTCATATCAGGAGAAACATGAGTTAAATTAGTTCATCATCCTTTGATTTGTCTTCTGTGACTTATTGCCTCCACCACAGAAATTTCTGCATACTGTTCCTCAAAGATTTATCAAAAGAACACTGTAGGTGAGATTAACCACACTGAGCTGAAATCCTTTGTTCATGATGCTTACCTATGCTTGTCTGAAGTACCAAAAGTTTTGTTGATCTCAGCAACCATAGCTTTGAACTTATTTGCTTGAAGTGTATGTACAATGCTCATAACATATTCCAAAGTGCTCAATTCTAATGTTCTTCAGTATTTTGGGATAACTGTGGAAACGTATGGGAGTTTTGGGGCTGGGATTTAACTACAAACTCTTGTGATTTCTTTTCTTGACTTTGATAATCCGGTGCACATGACATTTACAAATGCTTCATGCGCAGCTTGTACGATGTGCTGTTGAAAGCTGTGATTATGACAGGCATTCATAGAAACGAGATGTGGTGTGTATTAGATCACAACTTTCTGGGCTAGGTAATGGAGGAGCAGCTGATGGGATGAGGCAGCGAAGCAGCAGCAGCTACAGAACTGCTGGGATGGTATATGCAGAGCAGTGGATCCCAAGCTAGAAACTGTGATTTTTAGGAACGGGACCAAGTGGTGTGATACTTATGGCAGAATTTGGAGTTAGAGATTATCCACGCTTACAGATGCATGTATTTTCTAGGCTGCAAGTCCCATGTATGATGGAAAAGAGTTGGGAAGATTCATTGTTACTAACTTGGAGACGTGTTACAGTACTCCATAATGGTAATACCTGTAAGACCTGCCTGAGGTGTAATTTTTGGAGTAAATGAGAAGTGACTGCTGAGATAATGGCTACTCCTCTCATCCTAGATGTTTGAGCTTGCTCCCTGCTTTTGTTCAGGGAAGGTTTCATAAACTGATCAGACTTAAGGAAGCAGGTGGTAAACCCTGACTGCTTTCAGGATGAGTGTGGAGTGGGACTGGGGAGAAGGAAGTCCCTCAGAGCAAAGCTGGATCCTTTTCATCATTAAATTATGGCTCACGTACGTGCTTGCCATGAACTGTATCTGTGAAAGCAAGAAAGAAGCTGCCAACACAGAGAAGGAGAGGAAGAGACTTTGAGTATTGCAGTCCGCCTGTGCAAAATGTCTCCACTGGCCAAGACAGCAAATATTAGGGTGTATTGTATCTGTGCTTGGATGCCACAAGCTTTAGGCCACTGAATAATAAATGTAATATGTTTGAAATTTGTGTGTATATTGATTTTTAATAATGGGAAGAATGTTTTATAATCAGAGGAAGCTCTTTAATGAAAGTTGAGTGAACCAGAAGTTGTTCTTCTTTGCCTCTGTTTGCTTAACTTGTAGACTTTATGATATCTATTTAATATATGAAATATATAGGCAAAAAATAAATCTGTTTATTGTTACAGGACTAATATATATGTCAACAAAGATTAATATATTCCTTTTGCTTTCCCTGGATCTTTTTCTTTCCCCCCCAATCTTACATTCATTTAGAGAGAAGGCATTCACAGCTGTCTGAGACCCTGACTTTGTCAGAAGTATGTGTGATTATGGAGTTATTAGGATGCTGAAGAGCCAGCAGGGAACAGTTCAAAGGGCAGCTCTGCAGTTAGCAGAACTACTGATCTTGTTCACTCTCCTGTCACTTCCCTTGGATTAACTCTGTTGCATCAGTTGGCTAATCTGATTGAAAACAAACTTGCCAAAGAAAAATAAAAGAAGGAAAAAGTGAATTCTTTGTCTAGATGAGCCATGAAAATTCTTGTAGACTTCCACCCTCAAGTGCAGCCTAGGAATGTATTTCTGGCTGGGTTTTAGGTAGCTGGGAGAAAAGCTCTGATCTACAGGTGAATGTTGCTTGTAATATCTTTCATAATTTTTCTTTATGACCCTGTTTATGACCTCATTTCAAGTTCTGTTGGCTTCATTGCTTTTCTTTTTTTTCTTTTCATTTTTTTAAGAATTAGCCAAATTGCTGTTTTGTACTTCTCATCATTTGTCATTTAATATGATAGAAATATCTTTTTGCAATATACAGTTCCATATTAATAAAAAGTTAGATTTTTATCCCCCATTCTTATAGTAATATTCAGGAATGAAAAGCTTAGAGAATGTACATTAAATTTGAAAATGTTAGAGGTGCTAGATTTCTTCCACTCTTAAATTGTTGAAAATTGGTATGATCCCAAACGGCCCTGGAAGCTATATTTGAAATCGTATTAAAAGACTGCATTTTTGTGTTTTACTGCCTTGCTGCTTTATTTTTAGAAATTTAAGTGCACTTATGAAACAATTGTGTGATCTAACTTTTGTAAAGTGTAAGACTTCTTGATTTTTGTTTGTTTTGGCCCTAAATTGGTTTGAAGTGCTTAAAAAAATAGTTTGTTTCTTCTTTTTTTTTGGTTTGTTTTTGTTTGTGTGAGTCCAGCTAGCATGTGTATAGCATTTACATGATTCATAAGCAAACATTTGTTCAACTGTAATGCACTTTTCTTCTGCAAATTGTGAGTGATTTGCTCATTGTGTTCTAAAATTCGAAGGTGATATGTGAAAATCATAACAATATGATTTTATAAAAGTATGATAATTTAATTTCCTCAGTTTTGAATATTTTACTTTAATTATACAAATATAAAACCGAAGAGAATGCAATTCACTGAACACATTAACTGGTTTTATTGTTCACAGAATTAAATGAAATGTTCTTGACTTTTGTTGGAGAAAATAGGAATGTGTGTACTGCTGCTGTTCAAAAATATTCTTTTTTTTTTTCCTCTTCAAAGAAATCTCTTTACCAAAATTCTTCCTTTCCTATATGTGGTTTCCACAGCTATTTCAAAACTGATACTGTTGGGAAATATTTTAATTTTGATAAAGAAAATATTGGTTTTGGAGAAACATTTTCTTAGTTCATGAATTATTGTGGTGGAACTTCGAAGACTACTGATTGTCTCCCTGTTGTGCCCCCAGTGGTTGCAGCAGTACCTGTTTGTTGTCTGTGAAAGGGGTTTGTGAGAAATGGACACATGCAGCGAACCTCTTTTCTGAATAGGGAAGAGTGTTTTTTTTTTTTTTTTTGTTTTGTTTTGATTGCTTATATGTTGGTAAGTCACTGTTTCTGTTTTCTTCTAGATTTCACAATGGACTCTTAAATGTTAAAGATGTTCTTACAAGCTTTGACAACACAGGGAATGTCTGTAAGTCATCGTTTATTTAAATAGAGTACTATGTTGACAGAAGCCTAACTGTACCAATATAAATTATTATTGTATGAGCCATCAGCAACCATTTTATCTACCTGAGAAACACCCTTACTGTGACCAGATAAACACATCTACCTACCTAAGCACTTTGCATTGTTTTATATAGCACACTTGTTTGTGTGCATACACCCTTAAATCCTTCCAGTGCAGGTTGGTTTTGGTTCTGTGACTGCAGTGGGAACATCAGAGCAGCTGAACCAGGTTGGACAAAAAATTAGTTTAGCCTGTTGATTTGTCTTGGCCAATGGCCAGCAGTGAATGTCCAAGGAACAGTGTGAGAACATGGGAAACATACAATGATACTTACTGGTGGCTTACAGAGGGCGGACAATCCACAGAAAAGCAAAAGAAAGCACTTAATCAAGTAGTGAAATTCCTCCCCACAGACTGTTTTGGCTCCTAGTATATCACGTGGGTTCTAAAAGCAGAGGAGAAAAATTGTGGAAGAAAAATTCCCTGTGGCTGTTGAGTGTAAAGGCATCAGTTATGGTTCAGGAAGTGCTGGACAGTAGGAGAATTAATGGGGCAGTAGGATGATATGTTTGTCCTGATCTTGCACTCTTTTCTAAGCATCAGCTACTGACCACATTAATCTTAGACAAGATGAGCCTTAAGTGGACCTTCAGTGTCTGATCCTATATGGCTCTGCTTCAGTATACTTATTAATAAAATGTTCTATGCTGTTAATGGACTTTAATTACAAAATTATGGTAGATCACAAGAAAGAAGCCAAGCTAAAATAATGAAGTATTTTTATGTAGTGAGTAATTACATATAATTAATGTAAATATAATTTACATTTACAGATATACATTGAATTTTTATTTGATAATTTCTGCCTTATTTCTCAGGAAGGGTTGGTTGTTTTCAAACAAGCAAGCTTGCAGATTAAACTGGGGAGGGGAAGGAAGCATGGGGCGTCTCTACAGTTGCCAAATATTCAAGAAAAGTGCAGATATCTCTTCATCCCTGTCGAAGGCATAAGATAAAATCTGTCCAGAAATATGAATATTTCATCTCAAAACTCCAATCTTTGTATTCCAAAGCTGTTTCAATAAACATGGGCTTTTCATTAGCAAAAAAGGTCAATTTGCTGAAGAAACTTTTGTCTTCCAAAGGAAAAAAATAATCACAAACCATGTACTCTCCTTTTAAAATTTGCTAGCTTCCATTCAGCTCTCAACATTGGAGGTAGTTGCATAGTTCTGCCACAAAATGTGTTTGGATAAATTCTTTTTCATCCAAACAGGGATGTTTTTGTCTGGTTTTGGAATGAAAATTTTATCTAAGTAATATACTAATGTCACAAATGAATAGGGCTGAGAAAATTCACATTTGTAGTTATGACTGACATCAGGTATAGGTGTAGGCATCACGAGGTAGATAATGGAAATATTTAAATTTAAGACACTTAGGATATGGAAGAAAATGCTTTGCTTAAATTATAGGAGGCATTTGAAGAGACTTGATGATGTGGATTCTCTGAATAGGAAGCTACAGAGACTTTTATAACCATTTACTTTATTATTCATAAGCTTAACTCAATAAGGGGAAAAAATAAGAAAAAAGTCCAAACCTGACAGTGGAGGGGGCAATGAGAGGAAAGAAAAAAAATACTATTAATGTTCATTAAATACTCAAGTATTTAGTTTGAACAGCAGAGAAAATTCTATTTTTTTAATGTCAAAAGTGCTTTAATGTTAACACCCACATGCTGGAACAAGATATTGTACTTTGTTAAACACTAATGTGTAATTGCTCTGCTAAAGTTTGATATGCTTTTCTGTTGTTAGATGTGCTGTCGGCTCTTCTATTAACCTTTTCCAGTATTTCAGCTACTTTCTTATTGATTGCAGATAGTAGAACAAGACTTACTATAGTAGGCACAACACCAGTCTAATAGAGAAGTACTATGGCATTTGTAGTTCTCCTTACTGTTTCTCTGTATACATAAAGATTTGCATTTGTCCCTTTTCCATTTGGTACTGCTTTGAGAGTTCATGCTGTGCTATTATAGGCAGTGTTTGCGAAGTCATTTTCAAATTCACTGCTTCCCTGTTTTTAAATGTCTGTGACTCTCTGTATTGATGTGCATATTACTGATTTATGCCCATTTTACTAAGCACTTCTGATTACACTCTATTAGGGTAACTGTAAAATAGTTATCTTCTGACAGCATTCTGACAGCATACTGGCTTGGAGTGTACTAATCATACGTCCTTGCTACTGCCTCTATGGATAAAGGTGCCCAGTGTTCAAGCCACAACTGCTGTGTATATCATATCATCATAGTAAAGTTCCCAATCGTGGGTTACTGAGCCGCTTCATTTGGATCATACATGATTGAATTTGTGTGCACTCCCATCATCCAGTCATCTGAATTGACTAAGTTATCAGAAAATAGTTAAATATTTTCGTGTTTTGCATATTTGCTTTGGCTACTATATTCAGTATTTATCAGGAAGACAATGTTTTGCTAGAGGTTACTAGATCATGAAATAATTGTGTTAAACAGATAAGATTTTGTAAAAACTCATACATGATTCCTATTTCAACATTTGAAACCAGAATCATTTGTTTCAAATAACATGACTTTGGTTGGTTAGTTCTAGTAATACTACTAAGGACCTTGTATTAAAACAAGCTCCTCAGAGAGCATTTCTGTGGTCTTGTTTTTTTGCTTTTTGATCTTTCTACCTATGGCCACATCAGCATACCCTATCAGTGGTAGAACAAATTCTAGTCAATACCTCTTTCTCTACACTCCCAGTACACAAAATCAGTACCAGATGTGCCACTAGCTGGCAGCATTATATAAAATATCAATAAGCAGCTTTTGAGGAGTACTTGTGACTGCTTTTGACAAGGTTGCCTTACACCAGTAAGACTTCAGGGCAAAAATGTAGCCAACTGCAGTAGCTGTCAATAGTGTATTGTGGGTCTCCCAAGTATTAACTCCAGAAATTGCCTCTGCATGAAGTTGTTCAAATTTGGTACTTATCCTTACACTGTCTTGTTCAAAAATATTTCCAAAGATGCCTTTTCATTGTGGGATTGCTGCCATGAATAAAAAATCACACTACAACTTACTTTCCCAAACGTGAAAATTTTGGATATCTATTTTGCTCATCTTTTGTGAGAGAACAGTTTGTGTGTGAAAACTCTGAATGAATTCTCCACACAGACAGGATGCAATGCCAAATGCACTTCATTCAGCTTTAATTCTGTGCATGAACAGGAAGCAAGGAAAAGAAGGCTGGGACGGAGGAAGAGATTGGTCTGCTCATTTTAGACAACAGTATGCCATCTGTTAAAAAGATAGTACATCCTGAGACCGTCTCTAGTCATAAGATACTCCTTTAAAAGAACTGGTGGATCCCAGGCAGAAGTCTCAGTGGTGGCATTGTGGGATAGCATCAGCTGGCCTGGGGAGCCACATGCCATGCTCATCCTTGTAGAAAATCTTTTCTGCAAAAGACTGTCCAAAAGGCAAGGGAAATTCTGCAAGAATGAGCTGTTGTGAATGATCACCTTCCCCTGTCTTTTTCTATTGGGAGTAATGTTTGTATAATTATACACATAATTTGAGAGGATATAAGTGAAATGATCTAGGGCCAAAATATAATCCTCTTTACTAATTGCCACAAGTCTGAGAAAGCTACACTGACTGTAAAGCAGAATTTTAAGCAGTGAAATAAAGCATGCTTTGGAATTTTTGTCTAGCATCTACCTGATGTCAACTCAGAAACAAGATATTCCAGAGTGCTCATGTAGTATAAAATTTCAAGTGTATATATACCATATGGAATAGTAACAGAAATAAATTATAAACTACACAGAGCATTAGTTAATAATGTAACCATTGTAAGAAACATGTTCAATACATACCCATTTCATTTTCTACTTGGTGGAGTGTACAATTACATGTTTTGGAACTAAAAAAGCAGCAGAGGGTGCTGCAGTTACAGAGCTACCCCGATACTTATTCCAAAGTTGCTGTTCCTGTGATGAAATAGATCCAGCAAAGACAAGCTCTCAATTTTGGGGGGATGGGAACAGGATAGCTTTAAATTCTGTTGCCTCTGTTTATGCAGGAAAACCAGACAGACAACGTGAAATCCAGAAAAAATATAGATTTACGTATTCACTTTTTTAAATTAAAAAAGAATATTTGTCTTCAGGAACATGTTGCAGTTTGCTGAAAACAGTGTCTGGATATAGCTTTTATTACAAAACACCTACTCACCATCTTCTGAACTGTTTTTGTTTGTACTAGCTTTACATTTAGAAATTTCACTTTCAAAAAGAAAAAGGTTTATGTTGGAGGAATTGGGATTTTTGAATGTGCCGACTAAATTGGAGAATACTTTTGTCCCTACGTATCATATTTTTCAAGAAAATAACAAGAAAACAAGAAAACTAGGAAAAAATATTTTATTTTTTAAGTCCCATTTTTTAAAATAAATGTCAAGGAAACATTGAACAAAATGAATTTTCTCATTCTAGTTTGTTTTTTTTATTTATTTTATTTTTTTTCAGGTTATGTTAATTTTAAAGCTATGTTTATTTAAGACTGCTAACTGTGTAACTTCTTGTTCCCAAAACTTTTATCTAACTAAAAAAACTGCTTTTAAACAAAGAATTTTTCCTTCTTTCTTCTCAAATACCTCACAATAGAGGGTGTCATCTTTCCCAGCAGTAGTGTATGAGAATGTGTTCAGAGACCTACTTGCGTCTTCGCAGCTCTCACAGGGTGACTCAAAGACATTTGAGCTCCTCTATGGAGCGATTCTGGCAGCTACTGATTTATCATTCCTGGAAAGAAAGATGCCATGAAGCTACCTAGGGAAAAGCATAGGATGCCATATTTTACCACAGTAGAGGTGCTCCTGTATTTCATGTAGCATTACTTAGACTCAACGAGGGAGCAGAATGCATTTTTCAGGTGCTGCTGCAGAATTTTCCTTTGTGTGTATTTTTTTTTTTTTTTCCCCAAGGCAAAACTTCTTGTTTTCTGTGGTGAAAACCGTACTGACTTGGGTATGCTTCCTGCCTCTCTATGCCTCACTAGGTATTCTCACCTTGAGAAACTGCCACTCGTCTTCCGAGTCTTCTCTCGTTCCATCTGTGTGGCAGTTTGATATTGTTTACCATGTCAGAATCTCACACCCTCTTGAAAAAGTCTTCAGCAAAAAATAAATTGACTGGAAGAAGGTTTGGATAGCAACGATACATGTTGTTTTGAATGAAATATCGTATTTATGATACCTACAATTTACTATTCACTATGCTGCTTCCTTTTAAATAAAACATTTCACGATCAGGGTTAAGAAAAAAACAACTGTTTCCTCCCTCCCTTCCCCCATCCAATTCACTTCACTGGTTCAGGTTACAGCATCATCCCAAGCAGTCACATTGACATAACTGGCATAAAGCCTATGGAATGGAGCAGAAAATAAGTATATGGGGAGAAGCAGGTACCTCTTAAATTACTCTTGCTACCAGAGTTATTTTTATGAAACTGTTCTCTTTTGGAATGTCAGTGATTTGTCTGTTTTAGGTACTGTCCTGCAATCTTCTTCTTTTCCCCAGTCATTAAAATCTTCTGTTTATCAGGTGCCTGTCTGAGAAAGGAATAATCAGAACTGTCACCAGGGAGCTGTTTTCTTTAAAAAATACTTTTTTTCTACAACATATTCCAACATCATCTCACTCTGTTCCTATGCTTGTAAGCATGGAAGCAGCTTGGAGAAGTAAGAGGTAAAGAAGCCCTGTGAGCTCTTCTGAGTACCCTGTTTCTTCCTTGGTCCGTTTGAAGCTTTCATAATGACTGGTTCACCTGTTCAGCATATTCCAGTGACAGCCTTTTGGTAAAATAAGGATGTATTAGGGTAACTTCAGTTGCTTTTCCGTGTTGCTGAGCAATGTTTCCTGCCTTGGCGCACTGATTTTGCGTTAGATGGTTTTTTGCATCAGATCTGTTGTCTTAGTCTTTATAAAAATTGTTGGCACAGTCTGCCTTTACTCGCTGGTGTTGACCTTCTGTAATCTGAAGCATTTTGAAAGTATTCCATGTATGCTAAATGAATTATCATGACAAGTTGGATCTTTCAGTTTAAATTAATTAAAAGAAGTTGAAGATGGGTTATAACATCCTTAATTAGATTGGTAGAAGGAGAAGTGTATGAATTATTTTAATTATTTTCAGGGGGTTTACTTTTATGTTAGATAACTTATCTTAATCACATTTTTAATTGAGATAGAGTAGGATAACAATAGTAAGTATCTCTTTAGATGTACAATGTTAATGATGAAGCTTACTCTTTTAATGCATTGTCGTTTACTCTTTAAAAATTCAAATTTTAGCATTATTTAAATAAATAGTCGTGAATTGGTTTTGTTTAGCTTGCTGCATAGTAGGTTGTTGTGGTTTGGGTGGAATGTAGGAGTTTCTTAGTGCATGTTCTTTTTGCTTTCACCTTTTACTTGCTGTGTTCTAGACATCATTTCAGTGCTGGTATTCAGTGCTGCAGATATGAGGAGCATGATATATGCTCAAGACATGCTGTGATTGGAATACATCCTTGGGTAGATAACTTCTATACATTACCACACAAAGTTGCTGATGTACTTTCCTTACACAAGTGATGGGATGTTTCTCTATATTGTGATACAGACTCATCAGTGGCTGTAGTGTGGAGGTAGCAAGGACAGTCCCTGTTGTTCATTTGTTCTGTACAAATGTAGCTGTAATGATATAAATAACTTGCACCTTTTTTTGTAGTAGTAGTTTGGTTTGGTTTCAAGGTTTGTTTTTAGATAACTTGTAAACAGTCACACTGTATTTCACTGAAAAAAAAAACACGTTCTAATACATGAACTCCAGTGATTTGTTTTGAAAAGTTTGGGGTGAAATGTTGCAACTTAATTCAGTGTGAATTCACAGAATTGCATTCAAACAAATCTATTTTGAGTACAAAGTTTCTGGAATTTGAAACCTTTGGTGAAAAACATATCTATCTGAATTATTTTGTCTGACAATGGTTCTGACTGAGAAGTGAAAACTAGTTAAAACTGATCTACATAGCAGTGACCAGTCTTACTTAGTCTCAGTATGGTTAAATGAAATTCATAGTTTTTCAAAGTATTTTCAGAAATATGGAAAGACGTGGACGAGACATTATTCTAGAAATCTGAATAATTAATTTTTGGTAAACTGGGTGGATTAAAAGAGCCCCTTTATACAAGTGGTTTGGTAAATGGAAAATGTAAGAGGAATACATATACTACTGCATATTTGCACTAACTGCCAGAGACAGCCTTGTGTTTTTCAATAGGTCTGCAAAAGACGCGGTTAACTGTCCCATAAACTAAGAAGCAGAACACAGTCGTTCTAGTGATGGAGATTTCACATACACTCTTCTTGCGGTTAGAAAAGATCTCCCATATCTCCTAGTATCTAATGGTAATCTTTATGTTAAAGCATAACTTCTTTTTTTTTTTTTTTGCTAATTGGCTCTCTGTAATGAGTAGTTTATGAAATTTTCTTTTGTTATAGCTTTTTAGGTATATTAGGTCATCACATGGCCTTGCCTATATCTTCTCTTCCTTACAGTAAGCAATCCAATCCAAATGCTGTCTTTTTTTTTTCTTGAGCTGCATTTTTTTTGCTAGATTCAGACTTTTCTTTATGGTCTGTACATCTGCTTTTTATCTTTCTTGAAGAGTATTTGTCAAAACTGGATGCAACAGTCCAGCTGAGACCTTCATAATGCTAAGCAAAGCAGGTGATTTTGTGTTTTACAACCTGTAATCACAATATTGTGTTTTCTTCTTTTACAACAGCATGACTTTGTTAACTCTTGTTGAGCTTTTGACCTGTTGTAAAATCCTGATCCTCCTCAAAAGGGATCAGTTATTCCCAGTTGTGTGTTTATGTAGCTCGTGGTTCTTACCTGAGTGCAGTAACTGGTACTTGTTTTTTTTCTTTTATTTCCGGACTTCTTCCAATTCATTTTTTTTTTTTTTTTTTAATCCTCTGAAGCCTGATAAGCATACTGGGCTTCCTAAGTTGATAGATTGCTAATTTAATAAACATATTTCTTCCATTGCCTAGAACAGAGCACTGCATAGCATAGACACTAATGGAATCTGCACCCAATGAAATCATCCGCTTCTAAAGTAAAGTGTTGGGAATTATTTTCTAGAGTAGAGTCAGCTTTCTCAATCAGCTCTGCTTAACAAAATTTTATTTAGACTGTTACACAAGAAACTGTCAAAACGCTTTCTAAAGTTTTGATGTAAGACATCTCCTGCTTCTGCGCTATATACAAGCTTATATATCTTGTTACTCTGGTGAATGCTTGTTATTTAACATCTTAATTGTAATTATAATAATTTTTGTAATTGTAATAAATCTTGTAATTTATTTTTTGTTACACTTTATTGTGGAATATGCAACAAAAGAATGAAAAACACGGATTGGTTTAGAATTTTTAATTTTGTGAAGATGAGGGAGGGGATGAATTGAATAACACCTTATATGTAATTATAGAACGCGTTACTGTCTTCTGCACTGAAAGTCACCAGTTGATTTTCCTTCCTATGAGTTCATTCACTTCCCAAAAGCCTTTGTTTCAATCGTTTGTGTTACAGATGCATCCTATCTAAGCTTCTGTGCATAGTTTTGTCTTATAGTTCTTTGGCATTCCAGTTCTGAAGGAGAAGCTACACTGAAATGTGTAGTTTTATTTATTTATTTATTTATTTTGATGTGATTGGCAGTGTAGCAAAAATTGGAATGGGATTGTAACACTCTATACCTTAATGCTCTCTATTACCCATCTCCTGACTTTCCATAAATGTGATGGAATGTAAACTAATGCAACATGGGTTAGGGTGGTACTCAAATGTGTTTGTATTTCTTGCATGTGAGAAATGGAGATCTGCCAGCCAGATTGACAACTAAAAAGGAGATTTATTTAAGCTTTTTGTACCTTTTAATGCTAACTCCTTGTCCATGGATATTTATTGTTGAACAGTGACCTATGTGCTATCGGAATTAAATTTAATTTATTTCAGTCCATGCTAGTGCTGGCTGAATGTGAATTTCACTATCTAGATATTATTTTTAATTTCATTTTTTTGTTTCCCTTTAAATGTAGGCCAATTCCAGTATTTTAAGGCATTTTTTTTGTCTTGATTTATGTGCTTCTTGTGTGTTTTAAATCAGCTCAGAAGAGGGTAGATATTGCACTGTGCAAACTATTAGGTCCATTTAACAAGTAGTAAACCTCTTTGCTCATGTCTATACGCCTCTAGATTTGTTAGAGAAATGTTCGTGAAATAGAAATGAGAGACAGAACCAAGAAAACTTACAGTGATTGTAAACTGAGTACTACCAGAAGACCTGACTTCTAACCTCTCCCACTTGTAGGTTTATTGTATGCTCTTGATTAAATCATGCAGTATTACATTTTCAGGAGAACTTTCTCACCTTAAATGCCACAGGTGACACTCCAAGAGTTGTCATTAACTCTCCATCTTTTTGGAGCGTAAGTTCCTAACATGATGGATTCACAGCCTTAAATCCTCATATTTATTCAAATGCCTAAATGTGTTCATCAAAAAGTACGGAAGGAATCTTTTTATTTATTTATTTGCAGGGAGATCTGGACAAATTAGAGAGCTGGGCAATCACCAACAGTATGGAGTTTAACAAGGGCAAGTTCTAGATTCTGCACCTGGGAAGGGCAACCCTGGTTGCCCAGACTAGGGGATGAAATGCTAGAGAGCAGCCCCACAGAAAGGAATCCAGGGGTTTTGTTTGACAGCAAGCTGAACATGAGCCAGCAGTGTGCCTTGGTGGCCAGGAGGGCCTCCTGTACGCTGAGGTGCATCAAGCACAGCATTGCTAGCTGGTCAAGGGAGGTGATTGTCCCAGTCTGCTCTGTGCTGGTGGGGCCTCACCTCAAGTACTGGGTGCAGTTTTGGGTGCCATAGTATAAGAAAGACATAAAGTTGTTAGAGAGTGTCCAAAGGAGGGCAACAACGATGGTAATGGGTCTAGAGGGGAAGACATATGAGGAGTGACTGAAGTCACTTGGATTGCTCAGCCTGGAGAAGAGGAGACTGATGGGAGACCTCATCGGTGTCTACAGCTTCCTCACAAGGGGGAATGGAGAGGCAGACGTTGATCTCTGTTCTCTGATGAGCAGTGGTAGGGCCCAAGGGCGACAGCTGCTACAGGAGAGGTTCAGACTGGGTATCAGGAAAAGGTTCTTCATTGGTGGTCAAGCACTGGGACAGGCTCCCCAGGGCAGTGGTCACAGCATCAAGCCTGACGGAGTTCAAGAAGCATTTGGACAGTGCTCTCAGGAAAATGGTCTGATTTTTTGGATGGTCCTTTGGGGACCCAGGAGTTGGGCTCAATGATCCTTGTGGGATCCTTCCAACTCGGATATTCTATGATTCTATCTGTTTATTTATTTTAACCTTACAGATAGCAGCTGCAGATTTTAGGTAGAGTTTATTTGATTTTAGACAAAAGTCCACTGGTTGCAACACTCACCAGGGGGTTTTATGAAAGTGAGGCCAGCAGACCTGAATTAGTGAAGGGAATGGGCTAAGAGCTTTTATGTGCTTGCCTAAGGGGCTCCAATTGGGTAATCAACTCATGATCTCACTGATTTGAGAGTATGTCAAAGAAAAAAGTGTCTGCAATCTGCCTGTAGATATGCCTTTAGAATGTAAAAAATCAGCAACGTTATGCATGCCTAACTGTAAGCACATACCTAGTTTGATTAAGTTCCCCTATTCACACACCTAAAGTGTTATGTATGCTCTTAGGCCATTTTACAAATCAGCACCCTGGTGTAGGGTCATGCTAAGACATACTGGAATAAGCTAATAATATAACACAGTATAGCCAAGCAGTTTCTATACAAGGCATTTCTCTTCTGTGTCTTGGTTCCAATTTTGAAATTGTGCCAGTTTGAGGTATTGTGGATTTATTTATTATTTACTTTGATGTTTTCCTAGAGTAGAAAATATTATATCCTCTTGGTAGTGTGGTTAAAGACAGTTAAAATGAGCTTAACCAGATAAACATTTTTTTATTACTAGTAAGAATTCATTTGGTAATTTTGTCCCCAACCAAAATCTGCTTTTAAGAATTATACGTTCTGTTCTATGTTAAAAGCTAACTGATGTTTATTCCCTATGCAAGAGGTGTTCAGCTGCACATCTCCTGTGGGAGAGGCTTAGCTACTGACAGGTGAGTCTGAGTAGGTTCTAACATGATTTGTTAGGCAGAAGTAGAAAAACAGAGGAAGTTGTAGATATTTTACTCTTAGTTTGCCTCACAAAGTATTTGAATATGAGTTTTATTTATTCATTTATTTTTAATTGGACTAATGCAGTTATTTACTAAGCAGCAGTGAGCTATCAGTGTTTATGAACTGTGACGTTTCTCTCTTTGCCAGCAGAGATTAGTAGGCATTACTTTCATAAAGTTACCTGTGAGTAAAAAGTCAAAACCAAAAATCAGTTATTTAGATAAAATAACCCTTAGCTGGGTGGGGTGAGGAGGTAGAACTGATAACAAGGACTGGTTTTGATGCATCTGTTTTTAGTTTAACAATAATCTTTGAAAAAGGTTGAAATATATATATATATATATATATAGGTCTAAGGTTACCAGCTGGAGCTTGTGTTTGGGTGAGGTGTGTGTATGTGTGTGTGTGAAATATTTGTCACCTTTTTTGTTTGTATTTAGATTGGGTAAAACACTGTTTATAGTGTTTTCTATACACTCTGACATACAGAATTTTGAGACTTCTCTCATGAAGTAGCAGGCTTACTATAAAAGTTGGGTGTTAAAACGAGAGCTGCAGTGTAAGCCTCAGCATAAAAGTAGTTGCATTTAAATGTTGTACTAGGTAGGAAAAAGACAATATTTTCCAATGATTTTAAGCTGCCTTTTAAAGTTGCATAGCTGCTCAAAAAGGCAGCAGAACCAACAAAACAAATGATAACACAGGAGTGAAATGGTCACACAAGTTGGGCAATTAAAAGCTAAGATCTCTACTCTAGTTTTTAAATGGACAGTAGTAAAATATGCTGTCACTAAATTTATCATAATTTTAAGGGAAAAAAACAGGTATGCACTAAGAAATGAGAATCATATGCTTCAAGGGCTGTGACTCCAAATATTACCTGCTGTTTGCTAGATAAAATTCTGTTGAAGATTTCTTCTTGTTATTTTCAAAGCGCCTGTGAAAGAGAAAAATCCTTTTCATTCCCATTGAACTGTATGGTTTCAGAATTAGAAACGTGCCATTGTTGAGACTTCACTCCTTGCAATCTGTGTTCTAACTGATACAAATGCTTTACCATAAGCATCTTTGCATAATGCAGCAGCCAGTTGCATGTCTCGTGTTAATCTCCAGAAGCTATACTTCACATTTTTCTTTTTCAGACAAAAGTAATGGCAGTAAGAATTAATGTATATTCTTAAAAAAAAAAGGGGGGGGGGGATGACACGACAATGCTTTAAATCGGTGTTAATTTGTTATAATTCTCAAATTATTTTTAAAATATATTTCCTTGTAATTACTGTAGTCTTTTCTTCTGAGGACTCTATGTGCTCTTCTAATAATGATATGGTAAATATTTGGCATTAAAATACACAGACACACATTTTTCTGCTTGTTAGGGTAGGTGACATCCTAACAGAAGGGGAAGATGTTATGCTAGGTAATTCTGCAAAACTGAACTAGAATCAGACTGAGCTGATGATGAGAGGAAACAATAAAAATACTGTTTTCGGATACTAATTGTTTGCATTTTTTAGAATAAACAGAATTGTCTGCCTGACATTTAAAGAGCTCTGTACACGTGTTACGATGGGTGGGTGTGAACAGTCAAAAAGAAACGGGCAGACTCCTGTAAATAATAAGCCCAATTATCTTTTAAAATAATTTTACAAAATGAGCATTTACATATAGGGATTTGATTTGTAATTGCAAAATGTTTCTTATTCCGTTAGCAAAATATGAGAAATATGCATAAACTGCTCGGAAGGGATCATCTTGTGATTTTAACGAAATCAGTTTAATTGACCAGGCCCTTACACATGTGTGTGTAATTATTGCACACTAGTACACATAAAATTACTACCTATATATTTAAACATATTATAAATACTCACATTATATACATGAAAGAAGAAAAACTGGACTTTAAACAGTTTTTTTTTTTTTTTAAACTAAGACATTGTTGAAGATTTCTTTTACGTGACAGCTTACTTTGACCTTCCTGAAACTAGCTTATTGGTGACATAAATATTGTAAGATGATGAAACTACAACTGCAATGTGCCATCTTTCCCCAAATGTTTGAAAGCATTGTCAGCTTTTGAATTACTGTCATATTTTTCCAATTGTTTTTAGTACAAGTCAAATTTGACTTGCCATGGTAATACAAAGAATCTCATTGTCTTCGGCAGGTCTTGTCAAATGAATAAGAAACATTGTCTTCTCCCTAAAATTGTTTTTTTTTAAAAAAAAAAAAAAACACAAAAAAATATTTTAATGTGAATGAGATGAGAATCTTGTAACTATTGAAATGTTTTCAGTGCTGAATAATAAGGAGCACAATAATTGCAACTTGGTGTAGAAATGAGCAGGAAACTTGATTCTTCTTCTTCATTTTAAATTGGGAAATGAATGCTGGATAGCGTAGAAGCAAAAAACACAACAAATTAAGTACTTGATCTGAAAGTACTGTTCCAAAAAGGAATACTTAAGGCATGCAGTTAACATTTATATGTATATTACTTCTTTCATGTTAAATATTTAACGTGAAACATGGTAGGTGCTGCTACGATGTTTGCTCTTAATCTTTAAGTTGTTCCTTTTTCTACCACAAGTTGAAAATTTAGGCTTCATAGCCTAAGTATGGGGAAAGGCTCCATGTTGCTTTCTGATCATCTTGACCAGATGATCAGAGGATGGAGTGGACAGACAGTAGAACCAGTCAGAAAGGTGTCATAAAACAAGAGGTGTGTGGGTTGGAGAACGAGTAAAAGCTCAGCGCAGTAAGGAGAATTGATGATGGGCTCCTTCATCCTGGGATGAAATCACAGTGAATGCAGACAAGTTTGTGTGATAAGAATAACAGGACCAAGACAAGGAGTCAAAGGTAGAAAGGAGGCTACGCTAGCTCATGTTGAAGAGGGCTGGGAAGAAGTCCGGGTGCACCAGAAATTGTTTCCTGTAGTGCCAGCAATAGAACTGCATTTCCAGTTATCTATCCATGCATTGTCTTCCTGTGACTGCACAGGTAAAATACATTTTCTATTCTTTGTACTTGCTACTATATGTAGACTATAGCAACATTTCCATTTGCTCTATTTACCTAAGCATAAAATGTCTCAGTTTGTGTGAAAATTGCAATCCTGCTAACTACCTATGCGCAAGCTGATATTCCAGGTGGTGGGATATTTGATGCTTGTTTCTTAGCTCAAAAAATACCCACGGAAGTATGTTAAAATAATTTGTAACTTTGAGTCCTTGGCACTACAAAAATGTGCTGTTAGTTTAGGGTTGCCTGTGTAAACGGGGATTTTGCATTACTGCAGTGCATTGCTGCTTGGCGAGCAGACTCTGTTCCTCAGCCTACTACAATGTGCTTTGGGTTGGTGGCTTAGTATCTTACCGTCTTCTGAAAGCCCAGGATCTGGAACGCAAGAAGCTAGTCACAAGCTGAAATGGTGATCTCAACAGCTAAAGCAAAATTATAAAACACTCGTAAAATTGAGGTTCTGGGTGTTTTGGATGCTCACTTAGAGGATGTCTTTCCTCTTTCTGTGCTTCAGGGCCTCACATGAAGAACTGTCTCTTTCTGACTGCTGTCTTCTTCCAGGGACTACAACACTGGGTCATAAGGCAAATAGCAAGGACTGGAGGAGCTGTTCCGGTAGGGGTTGCTGGTAGGATACCTTTCAAAGTGGGTGAGGTACTGAAAAGCAGGCAATGAATACTAGTAGTCTGCATACAACCTTCAAGCCAAATGCTGGAGAGGCTTCCTCGGCTTCCTCTCTTAAATGGTGAATTCCGAAAATACGGAGTGGGGCTATGTTTAACTGAAGTATAAATATTGATTATTTTATTATTACATGAACACTGGCCTTTAGTACTGTGAACTGAAATGAAGCAGTGGTCCTGTGTGAGGTATAGTATGTGATGGTATTTAATTGCATACTGCATCATAAGGCTTACATGCACGAGAGCTACACTAAGCTCATAGTGGCATTTTCTAACTAATTTTTGCATTTGTTGAGTCAAGTATTTTATTTTGCAACCTAGGTATTACTTTAATGGAAATGCTTGTTGTAATTTTGTTTACAAGTGTGCGATACAACAATTGCATGCACAGGCGTCAGATCACAAAAGCAAGGATCCCCAGTGTCTTGAAGTAGCACCTGCTAAGACAGCACTGGCATGCCTTTTGCAGAAAATGTACCCAGAAATAATATTTTTTGGAAGTATTCTGCATTTGCATATGTATGTCTAACACGCTCTGAATCATGCTATGATTCATAACGCTATTATGTTTCAAAATACATATATTTATATTTTGATAGAAATCGCTAGTGCGTGGTAGCCAAATTACACATAGTAATAAAGCAGTTGGGGGTAGATATGAGTATCCCTGCATCAGTTCAAAGAATACATAAAATCAAGATTCTTTTGTTTTTTTGTTTTTTTTTTGCTTTTTCATTTTAGGAAGCACCTATTTTTTGTAACTGCTAAAAAGTTACAAAAAGCTTACTGTTTTTAAAAAGTGCATTTGTTGCTCTTTTTAATTTTGACTCATTCATATAAAAATCAAAGAGTAGCAAAAAATAGTATTATTATTTGTTTTTCTTAATACCCAACTGCCTTCAAAGCATGCAAAGATTGTGTATTGCTCTTGAGAAATTAAATGTATGTACAGCCTGTGTCATTTCTCTGAGGCATGAATTAAAAATATTTAAAAACACCTGGTTAGCACATTCAGTATCTGTTGCATTGTGGGCATTTTCTGATTTATTGTGTCTAGCATAATTATCAGTTTAACAATCTTTTTTGTTTGTTGTTACAAGTAAATTTTTACAAACAGTGCTTCTCCTGTGATCAGACTGAGGCTTTATTGTTGTACAGAGAGATAAATTAGTAATCTCTTGGTGAGGAGTCTCTTAGTTTGGAATAGACATGTAATGAACGCTAGGAACTGGTAAACAGTAGCAAGGAATTTCAGACCATTGTTGAATGAGAAGTGTAGAAATCCCGATTGTCCCAGTTGTACCTCCTTTTAAAGTTACTCTGCAGTTTTCTGAGACAAAGACACTGACTCCATTGTGAAATTGAACCTTGAAGCTAAAGTATTGATTCTTTTTCCTGTTAATACATTAGACATTAACTGTATACTGATTTAGAATCCACCTAATTATTATATAAGCAGATCTGTACAAGATCAGAGATCATAAACATTTACCAGTGTGTGTGTGTGTGTCTAGATAAAAGCACAGACAAAATACAGTGTAAAGTTTAGCAACTGCAGTTTGTGTCTTATAGAAAGTATGAATCTATTTTACAATGCGTATGCTGGGGTCTTAAACTCACCGCTGGGCCAAGCTAAAAAGGTAACATCTGATTGTGATATTACTGCAAGACAAATGGTAGCATGCTACTCTGCTTGAAAACATAATGGCTTTATACTATAACCTTTAACCCTGAAATGATGCTTGAGTGGACCTTAACTCCTAAGTGAACATGCCTGAGTAAATAAAACTGTGGTTTCACATAACAGAGAGATACATTTTTTAGATCCTTTGCTGATTATATTGTGTGAAGGTCAATCTTCTGCCCCATTTCTGAAAGTTGGGTCAGAATAGAGATTTTAGGGTCACTTCTTCAAGTATCTAAGCCATTACAATGCACTAATAGGCCCTGATAGCTCATTTTATAAGTTCTTAGCATTAAGCTGGACATTGTTTTGACTCATTTCAAATCCTGCATGTACCCTGCAGGGTTAATTAATATCTTTTTAAATGGAAGTTTTTTAGTTATTTTTAATTAAAGTGCTTTGGTTTATTTTGTCATCATTTACTATCATTTATAAAATGATACTTAAAGACATAGAAAATTTCATTGACTTAATTCAAGATCTGTATATAGTTTTGAAACTGAACTGTTTATGTGCTTAAATCAGAAAAAAAAATAGAGTGGGGCATCAGACACGCTGTGGTAGACATGGTTGAATACCAGTACAAAATGGTTTGAAGTGGAAAATTTTACTTATCCATTCCAACTCTATTTTGCAAAGTGGAATACCAGATTATTGCCTCATGCTCTGTGTAAAATATGTTTCTGTGTTACTTATGTTACTGTTATGAATCTTGTTTAAAGGACACTGAAATAAATTAATTAACAATTTAATTTGAATGATAAAGCGAACATGTAATTACACAGCACATTTCAGTTTTCCAATGAGGCAAACTGAAGCATATGAAAAAGGACATAATGAAAAAAATTGAAATAATTGTTTTTGGGAACATTTGCGCATAACAGATTTGAAAATAATATGGAATGAATAATATTTAGACAGGAACACAGAATGCAGTGTCACTACAAATGAGAAGTTTGTTGATCTCAATAACTCCACCTTCATACATGCTTTTCAGAAAAAAATTCTTTTAATAAATGGAAACCAAAACTAAATTGAACCACTAAATCAACTGATATTTTTCAAAGAGAAATAAGAGTAACATTTCAAACTGTAAAACTAATCTACCCTTTCAAGAACACACTTCAAATTTATTGTTTTTGTTTTACAATTTTATTGTTTTATTGTTTTTATTGTTTTTCTTTTCCCCCAAAATACGTTTTGCTCTCTTCAAGAGCAGCTAGCAATCATTTGGAAACAGTCTTGATATCACCTCTCCTTGCCTTGTGTCTGGACTAATGTAAAACCTTAATTGTGCTGCTAGCAGTAGCTCTGTAATATGTAGGAGTTCAGGATACAGTTTGAATTTGTATTGCTCATCACCAGGTAAGTTAATCACTGTGTCCATGTTATCTCACAGTGTGATTCCTCCTAGATCTTGTGAGAAAATAAGTATTTAGAGAAGTAGTTGGTATGTATATGCTCTGTTCTCTGAATTCCTGGAGCTATCGCATCATGAGATTGACTTGTGAGGACTTCTTGTTTTGTGGTTTATGACAGAGTAATACCGGAGGTGAATTAAGACTCGTGTCATATTTGAAGTTTTTTCTAGTTTTTTCATGTAGACCACATACCAGTTTCTTCTTTTGTTCCACCATTTCTTCTTCCTTTAATCACTTGCCACAACATTTTTTTGCTGCACTTCTCTCTGCTTTGGTATTCTGCTTTCATTCCTCTGGTCTAGATGGAATCCTGACTTACCTCATATTTTCTTAGCAGAACAAGAGCCCTGTTCAGAGACAATGCACTGTTGTCATCCAGAAAACATGTGCTCACTGTCTTGTGTATGTATGGAGACTTTGTTCCACAGCAGTGTTTTCTGTGTCTAGAAAAATCTGAAGTTTCAACACTGAATGTTCTTCATCCGCTATGCAGCCAGTAGTGGATGGCTGCAGCAGGCTCTGTTGTCAAACTTCTCAATGCTCAGAAATGATTGGTAATTTAACAGGTTCCTGTATTGCATGGTTTCATTTAGAAATGAAGTTGGTATAACCCAACTGTATTCATTCTGATTAACATGCCATTCGTTTTGTTTTGCTTGATCTTTGTCTTTTAAACACAATGACAGGTATGAGTGAAATCTAGCTTAGAGGATTTTATTTGAGAACTCCCTATCTTGTTGCCCTATGGCTTCCACTCTCCAATAGTTTACTTGCTTTTATACAACTCTTAGTCTACCACTCTTTACTCCTGTGGCAGGGGTCATAGCCATGAGTTGGGAAATGTAGGTCTTTGTGGCTGTTTTGGGATGGAGAGAGCAGAAACAGTGATGGCTGGAGCAGTTTATCCATGAAGTAGCCATCAAGGTGCAAGTATGTATTTAGAGCAAGAGTGTTGGTGTCTTTGTGTGGTTTTATTTCTTTTTAAAGGAGTGTAAATTAATGAAGTTGAGGTCTGTACACCTGAAACTAGGATATATTCTTAGTCTTGACGTGGTTTTAAAATTTGTTAGTTGAGCACATTCTAAAACAAAACAGGGAAAATGGCCTCCAGAACGGAGTAGCATTTGTCTACCCAGTTAATTTCTGCTTTGAGATAGTTGACTTCTCATCTCTTGAGAAACACTTCGAAGTTAAGGAGCTTTTAAATGACGAACTAAACGCTTACAGGTATTGTTTCACTATATCCTGTGCTGATCTAGCAGCTAGCTGCTAATTGAAGGAGGTAGTCTTGTCTAGTCTATGCTTGATCATCTACTGCCACTGCTATGCCTTCTTTTGGCTTTAAAGCTTTTGATATTGATCAGTCAGTTGGATTAGTTGGTTGGTGTAATGCAAAAACTAGCCCACCCTGAAACTAGACATATTTTTTTAATTTGGTCAACAAACCTATCCAACACTGCATATATTCTCAGTATCAAAAGCTGTGACATTAAGATAATTCAACCATTTCAGTGGTTGAATTGGTTACACTGAAGTAGATGTAGTCTAAAAGCACATCTGTAATAGATGTTTGTTCTGGGACAAAGGGTTTTCTGGTTTACTTCAGGCTGGATACTAGCTTGGTTAACGAGATGGAAAGTTTAGCTGACTTCTCATGTCCTTAAAAGCAAGCTATTAGATCTCTTAGCTTTTTGGGTCTAACAACATATAAAAAGGCAGTAAAAACCTATTTTTATTTGTCATTATGAGAACCAAATGTAGCTATGAGTAAATAAAGGCAGCAAGTTTGTATGGTGAGAATAAAACTATGTTTTATATGGTCACTTTGCAGAGTAAGACTGCAGTTTAATTTCTTCCAAAGCAAGAAAATTAATAGGTCAAGAGGGAACAACTACTCAAAAAGCACACAGACCTCTACAAATGTCTTTTATTGTTCTCTTTACTCTCCATCTTAATATTCAAGGAACAAGAGCTAAGAAAATATTATGTAAGCATGTTCAGTATTTTTCAAAATGAGAATCTTGGCTGTTGCAGTTCTAGGGCACAATGAACACTGATTGCCTAAAAAGTTATTTTAATAATTCAACCTTTTAGCTTGAGGTTTAAGGAAAAGTGTTTTGAAACCATTACATTCCTTTTGATTTGTTTTATAACCTAAAATGGATAATCTAATTTCTGCTTTTGCGAGATGTAGATTAAGGTATACTTTATATCTGGGATGAGGTATGGGACATTATGTTTAAACCTCTAATTACTTGAAATTATTATACTTATAAATCCCTGAAAATGTCTTTAAAATAAAGAAAAAAGAATTCTGGCCATTGCTACTCTACCAAATGCCTCTTAGACACCTTCAAAAAAACACCCTCTTTACATATAAGCTTTTTTTTAGCATGGGTATGCAATGAACAGTTAAGAAAAATAGTTTATTACTGATTAAACATTTGTAGTCTTTTCCTCCTATTTTCCACCCCAGACTCAGAGTTTGGAAAATTCAGACCTGCAGACTCCTGGCGTTTTTGTATCTCATTATTTTTAATTTCTCTAACAATTTCATACTCTTGTTTATTCATTCCATCTCTTCGCAGACTTCCATGATCTTTTCCCCTCACCCCTCTGAACAGTAGAAAGGAAGGCGTGGGCTGCGTTGCACTGGCCATTATTTGGTGTTAGGAAGTCTTCTCATTATGCCAGAGGCTCAATGTTTGCATCCCTTCTGCAAGTGCTGTAGGTAATCATTATCCTGTATGTTTCAATTTATAGAATTCATTGTGGTCAGATTAAGGTTAATTCTTCCCAGTTCTCCTTCAAATAGGGCTTGCAGGGTCTCCACTTCTCTCAGGTGTGTGAGCCCCTGGCATTGTTCTCTTTGTTGACCCTGAACAAAGGTGTTACAGAATTGCAAACTTGTGAGTCATGTCCTAATGTTTGTTTGTTAGGTTTCAGAAGAAGCTGTTTATTTTAGTAGGCAATTTTCATGTGTGACGAGGTGAAATGTTGAGAAGGCAGCCCCTCATCAGTGGACAAACAATTCCTAAGAATTTAGCTAATGGCCCCCCTTCAGTGCAGAGAATAGATGGCAACAATTGTACTTCCAGACTAAACCAAGAACTACTTGTTTGGCTGCTAGGTGTTAATGCAAATTTGTTCTTCAGCTCATTCAACCCTAGGGCTCCCATCCTTTGATTTAATTAAATGTAATTGGTTACATTGCTCCTCCCAGGCCCCTGAGGTGTTTTTGTTTATTGCTCACTCTTTGCAATAATGCTTCAATTCAAGGCACAAAATGCTCGATAAATAAGAGCTCTTTATCCTGTGTTGGATTTGGAGGGAGATTATTCCCCTCAAATAGTTTGGTTTTACTGGTAAAAGTGAATGACTAGTGAAATAAACTCATTGGGTGGCAAAGCTAGCATATCCAGAAGGAAGGAAATAAGAAGGGTAAATTAGATGAGATTAGAACAAGAAATGAAGTTGTAATGTTAAATTAGTAAGGGATTGCAACTGGTGTTGTAAGAGCCATTGACACTTTTAAATGATGCTTCAATTAATAGGATTGCTATTGATGCACTAATATATTTTAAAGGTTACTTTTTCAAAAGTTTATGATTAAGTCGCTTGTGTATTTTTATTAACTTGAGTTAATGTTTTAAATAACAAATATACCAGCTAGCAAAAATTGACCTTTAGGAAAATATTTAGTATGGTTCTCTAGCTGAAGATAACGTCATATATGGTCAGGATAATCATATTATTCCATTTTGAATTTTAATAATATATTTAAATGCCTCCTTTAAAGGGGAGGTTTTGGTTAGAATTCTGTTCACAAATAACGTGTTATCTGTATGTAAGCACATATGCAGTGGATTACATTATATAGAAGTGGGAAATAGTCTTAACAGTTTTTATTGTGGAAGTCCTCTGCTGTTGTTCTCAAAGTAATTTTATAAATTTTAAATTTATCTGTACCTTCACTTTCAGTATTTAAGCATTCTTGTGTCCACATGGTCTTTTTTCTTTCTCACAGCGCTCAAAGAAAAGGCATCATATATGGTGCTTCTGTCTTTCCTCTCTGTTTTTCAGGCTTTTTCTCGCTTGAGAACAGATGTATGGAACATGACTTGTAAATGCACCTGGCTTTGTAGGCATTAGGACCATAGGATCACACAGAGCAGATGGTGCAAAAGAATAAAACTCTGTAACAGTTTGAGTCTGATTTCACAAACATTGTAAGCCATCTAAAATGGCTCTGCTGCTGAAGGTGCCTTTCCCATCCTTCTCTCCCAAATTCTCATCATTCTGTCCCATCACCAGGCTCAGTGAGTAAGAGAATATGACAAGCCAGGGAAGAGGTAGAAGGACACAACATGAAAAGTTTAGATCAAGGCGGGTGGCAGAATACTTTGGGCAGCACTCGAGGCTCTTGCTGTTTCTGAGGCTTTCATGTTCTCACTCCTATCTAGATAACCTGTCACATCCTACATTAAGGCCATTGAGGGACTGCTGAGAGTGGAATTGTGCTTTCTGGTGGCACTGGGCACTTCAGCGATATTCCTAGGGAGTGGTCCTTGTTTTTTAATGATAATAATGAACTTACCATGTGCAAAGTTACTTTATTCTTGAGAATGGTAGGTGTTTGATATGGCTAAACCATTAGCCCATGACTGGAAGACCATGGAGACAAAATGGAGAACAGATAGTTAACAGCTGCTAAATCAAAGAAACTTCCCTTGGCATCCGTCATTGGCTAGGCTAAAATAGGCAAGGGTCAAGTGAATTCTTGGTGAATTCAGCATAAAACAATGAGCCTGTGTGTGAGCCAACAGGAAGGAGAACTCTGCTACTGAGGGCCTGGGAAAATGCTAAACATTTAACAAACTAACGAAAGACTAACCTGAAGTACAGCACCTCACTTATTCTTTTAATCAGCTGGCTGATTGTGAAATACATATATACTGAAAAAATGGTTCCAGGTGACTGCAAGTAGTTGTTGTTGCTGTAGGAGTTGTAAGTCTGCCACAAGTTTCGTGCTTTTCTGAAACCACTGGAAACAATGGTACTGAATCATGAATGTATTCTAGCCACAGCAAGATGATAGCGCTCACATTTCTAAAAGAGTATCAGCCCAGAACGTAACTCTAAATGGACACTCATTAAGAAAATAGAGCTATTGAACACTTAAAAAGTCCTGTGAAATAAGATAATCTATTCCATTTTTTGATACTCAAATCTGTTTATTGTATTTCACTTGGATCTGAAAATATTTGCATAATTTCTTTAAATATCACCAGAAGGTCATTTTAAAAGATGTTGTTTCTCATTGTCCATGTAGCTTATATCCACTTAAGTGGAAAAAATGACTTTCATAGTCAAAAGGCTCTATTTAAAGTTATCACAATGTAATAAGATGCCTCTTGTATATTATGTAAGACCTGCTTTCACTAGGTGAAGTGTATTTATATTAATAAAATAATATAGAAAAAAATCATTATGTGAATAGAAGGCCCTATTCAGAAAAGGTCTTCAAATTTCTATGTGGGGTCAAAACACTTTCAGAACTATGAAATGGAACATAAGTAATATTCCTATTCCTGAGCTGTTATAGACAGGAAATAAAATTCTTAGAAATATAACTGTACTTATAACTCACAGCCAAATAATGGCATTCATTCACCCAAGAAAAAGAATGAATTTCTATTCAAGTCATTGCTAATCTGAACAGCACCCTAAGCCTGGTACTAGAGTGTAGTAAAATGCCAGGAACCTACCAAAATGGAAAATGGATGGTCTTTATTTTTCTCCTTATGATTTCTAGTGAGTATATCTTCACTAAAAAGAGAGCATTCTTTATTATATCAATCAAAATCACAGATAAAAGTTCATGCTCTTTATCACTTTACTGTCAGTTCCACAAGGGAAACAAATAGAATATTTGATATCGTTTGTTCTAACTTCTGAATACTACTTTTCCAGAAAATTTTAAATCAGAAATATGGGTGTAGATCCTCCCTGAATAGTTTACTTTCACCATACTGAAGCAGGATACTTGCCTTTCATCATGAGTTCGTTGCTTTTGGGTTTGAGTTTTGGGTTCTACATTTTTCACTGGAGTCCAGTTGATACACGGAACTAAATGAACCACATGAATACCATATCAGCAAAAAGAGAAGCATGATTGCTGCTGATTTTTAGACAACACACATATTCCTTTCAGCTTGCAAGTTAAGTTTCAGCAGCTTTAATAAAAATGCCCACTGCTGTTGGGATGTACTGGCTTCAGTGTGGCTTTACACACTGCCCTCCTTTTGGGAGTGTACCTCCTCTTGCCTTCTTCCAAGCATGTGTTTCCAACAGCTTCTATGTGTCTCCTCCATTTCTCCTTCTCCAGTGACTGTCAGCCTTTCTTAAAAGATGCCTGAACAGAAATGCTGTGTGTGGGTTCCTTTGAAGTTTCGGAGAGGAATGCCTTGATCCCAGCAGTTTCAGAGGCAGTTCTAGCAGACTGCTTGGCACAGGGCAGGTAAGGACCTTGTCCCACACAGGTCTTCCCTTATTACTGAACCCTGCCCCTTATGTCCAGTACATGGCACTTTCTGGAACAGCAAGCATGGTGGATTTTCCAACACTTTCAGGGAAGTAACCCTTCAGGATATTTGCTAGCTCTGAGTAAGGTGAATGCAGAAGTAGTTTCAGATCACTGTGTGTTATCTACCAACTTTAGTGGTAGCTGCATCTCAAAATTAGTACAGAGAAAATAGATTGACAACTGCATATATTAATTGCCGTGCTTTTCTTTTTCAGCATTTTACAGAACAGATACATGTGCAGTCAGACTTGAGTTGATCTGTTGGTATAAATCATTCTGAGGTTGATGTTGAAGTTTTTCTGTAACAAATTGGTTTAATTTTTCACAGCTGTTGGAAAGATGAATGAAAATTTAGAGAAAATAACACTGGACTGTCTCACAGACAATTTTGTAGGCAGTGTTAAGTTGGAAAATGCCTGAAGTTTGTTTTATCTACCTGTGAATTTTTTTGCTAGGCAAACACTTTAACCACAAAGCATATACAAAAGTTGCTCTAACATGTCGAAACTATGGTGAACTGTGTGTCCCATTTGTGGTAGGTTGTTGATACCTTGGTCAGAACACATGGATTAAATACCAGATTGTGGCCTGCATCAGAAATATAACTAGCAGCACCTCACTTACGGATAAAGAATAGCAGGGGGTGTTGGTACACAGTTAAGTCTGTGCTGGAATATTAATTGCAGATTTCCTGAGTTGCATGAATTTTGCTGTGGGCTTTGTCTTTTAGCTATAGCATTGCATTAGTGGGAATTCACATACTGTGGTGATGAGCGCAGTATAATATAAGGATTAGATAGGAGCTGAAATAGAGCCAACTGCTGGGCTCTGTTGATACAAGTCTGCCAGCAATTGCTGTTCCTGTACTACTCAGTTGTAGGCCTGGATTTTCAATAGAAGTGCCAAACAATTTGAGTTTTGTACATCGGTGGGGAAGCAAGTTTGCTGAAATCTTCATATAAGTCACAGATTTCCTGCCCACCTATCTTGTGGAGAAATTCAGCTTTCATCCTCTTTTCTTCTTCTGGGTTTGAAGATACGGTTTGCCATTGGGAGAGCTGTTTTCCTTGCATCACTTTTTGTGAATATCCCCCCTGCTCCCACCCAGTGGAGGAAGGAAGGCTTATTTTATTGTCTTTGCTCTTCGAGGTCTGGCTTCTGGATGTGGTAGTCAGAAGTATTCCTATTCTAATAACTTTAATGAGGTATTTTAAGTCGTTGTTGATGCTGTTGCCAACAGGGCTATGGGATTTCTTGCTGTATTAACAGACTTCGCTAGAAACTATTGCTTGATACTGCAGATTGGGCTGGGTTGTAGTTGCATATCTACTATGCCTTGGATTGTTTCCAGGGCTGTTTTCTGAATCATATGTAAGCTTGCGGACCATCTTACATCATCACAAGAGCTCTATATGATCAGGCGAGAATCGTTTAATCAAATGAAAGTATTTCTAGAGAGAGGGAATTTCTCTTGAATAATGTCTGAGGAATTGGACATAATGCTTGTTTGATTATTGTATAAGGATAGACCCCAGATTTACTGTGCCAGATGGCAAATGCCAACCTGATCTTCGTTGTTCCATCTACTGCTCATTTTATTGCTCTCATTGTTTTTCCATGTGCAGAGTTTAGCCCACTGAGATTTGGAAATGGATGGACTCTACCAGTAAATGTGATGAAGTGTTGCTTAATTTTGATGTGACAACAAAAATGCTGTATTTGGTGGTAATAAATCATATTCTCCAATAATTTACTAAAGTAACTTACTTCAAAACTAATCCATTGTAATGAACACTATTGTTCTATTTCTGGAAAATTTGGTTAATGAATGTAATATTTTTATGAAATAATGGGAGTAGTAAATAAACACTAAATATCTGTAACATGGAATAAATTGATGAAGGATGCTAACTATATATTTTTTTCTCCTTAACCCTATGAAATCTGTCAGTTTTGTATTATTTAATTCATTCAGTTAGGCCTGTCTGTTTACACTGCATGAAACTCAACCCAATGCAAATTATATCACTGCTCGTTTCACACCTCTCCTTCTCAGTTCTCCCTTCAGCGTTCTCAAGTGTATGGTAAAATTTTTTAAAGTATTAATTATATTCCGTAGGTCAAAAGAGCTGGAAAGTTCTTTATGTAATGTTGGTGTTATTGCCATTGCTATGTTGTGATATCAACATTGGTTTTAATAAATTCTTCGTAAATGTAAACATCATTAAGTCTTTTGAACAACTAAACATCAACTCATGAATTTTCATAAACTGCTAATGAACACTTATTTATTAGTATGCATCTCTGCAATTTACTAACAGATTTTCAAGACAATAGTCAATTTTGTAATCTTAATTTTATAAAACCACTAGTATTTTTTTGTCCCCTTCAACCATTTAATATGTAAATTAGGCATTCTCAAGCTTAATGTTATTCATTTTTTATAAAACAAATACATCATTAATCTGATTAAGTTCTTGGATGAGAGTGCTGTCCTCAGATCATTGTGGATCATTTATTGTTGGGCATACATCCAAAAAAATAGATTCAAGCACGACACTTACAGTCTAGGTTTAGTAGAACTGTTGAAACCCTTAAATGACATTTTTAGAAGAATGGAAAAGCAGTGCTTACTTGTAATGGCAAGCATTATGCAAAACTTAGCAGCACTTCTTATCCTTAACTGCAGCTCACTGATGATAATTCAGAGCTTAGAAATGATGTTCTTTGATGCATTTTAAGAGCATAATATAATAAAGTCAGCTTAGTGTATTCTAAATCCTGTCATTATTGAAGTGTGTTGGTCACTATGAGACACGCTCTTCCAGTAGCACTAACCACTTAGCTGCAGACCCCATGTTTCAGAAGTTTGCTGTGGCTTTCATTTTAACAGATTACTTCAGGTTTTCTTGAACACTAGCAAGAAACAGTTCACAAGAATGTAAACATTGTGGTGTACGTGATTGTGCAAATGTGTTGAAAAAAAATAACAACCCTTTTACCTGTAGGGAATTGATGACTGCTTGGTAATTTCTAGTCACTGCTGTGAGTTCTGTTGTTCAATGTCTGGATGGACTTTAACGTTTTTCAGTACTGCTGCAAAGTTGGGTTCTTCTGTTTCCCTTATGTCATGTCTATTAAAAATAGTCCCATTTAGTACCTTCCCTAGCAGCCATGAAATCTATTTGCATTCACCAGTAGCTGAATGCAACTTCATGAGATTCTGAGGTCTGCTTTAAAGAGAATAAATTTAGAAATTAATAATTACTGATTATTAATTACCAGGGGAAATACACTTTAAAAAAATTTTAGTTGAATATGTCTCAGCAGAATAACAGACGTAACATCTTCATCAGTAAAACGAGTGGTTTGATCAATAAAAGGGAAGAATTTTTCAGTAACTGCTTTATTTCCAGAGTGAGAACAAAACCTTCCATGTTGTACAAAAGATATGCAGATGCAAGACATATAACTTTATAGAGACTTGAATTTTTTATCTTTTTTTAAATGAAGATTTCCCATCTAAGTTTTTGTGTGAGAGGTGGGACACAGGGAACTTCAGGCGTTGAATGGAGAAGACGTTCCATATTTATTTAAAATATTCAGGTAATTACTTTGGCAGTACTGAAATCATAAGAGAAAAATTGTAATTATCTTATAAGGTGCAGGTCTAAGGATCATACACTTTTCTAAAATGTGACAAGAATGATTTGTAAATTTGGGTGTTTGAGCAAACCATAGACAGTCATTTAAAATCCCAACTAAGTTAGTCTGGGTATGGGAATAAATGTATTTGGAAGTAGTAGCTATATCTTAGAGTAGCTGAATCTTCTTTAAAAAATAAAATAATGTACTTTCTGTAATGTCTGTACATTATATTTTTCTATTAAACATGATAGAATCTAGTTTTTTGTTCTCTGTAATGAGAGGATTTGCTAATGAAGCCACTTAGGAATTTTTAAAGCTAAAAATTTCTTCTGAAGCATTAATCTTTTACGATTGGGTTCAGGGGACATTTAATATTTCAATTTGCTGCATTTTGTCTTTGAGACTATTTTAAAAATAGGGCTAGAGCTTATAATATTTTAAGCACTATTATGATATTAAATATTTCTCACTGATGTAGGTGCAGTACTGCAGTAATTCAATGTCATAATGTCACTGTAGATTAAAAGGATGTTCTGGCCCAGGGTGAGGGCTTTATAAAATTTTATTCTTGGATTGAAATATTTATGATTTAGAAATACCACATACATTTTTTCACTGTCATCTTGGAGAAAACGTCAGTTAATCATAGATAAATATGTATCTTATGTTTTAAGACAGAAATAGATGTCTTTTGCATGGATGAACTGAAAACTTGTGAATAGAAGGAATATCAAATAAGAAATTAATGGAACAAGTAGTTCATTAATCTCAAGTAAAGGCTATGGATTTTTGCCTGTGGTTCTAAGTTTTATGACTGTCTGAGATTTTTACTGTTTAACAAAGAAAAACAAAAGCTTTTAGGCTCTGGGGCATTCACATCTACTCCAGTTTGCTATAGTGCCATCTCTTCTTCTTTATGAGCCATCTTCCACTTGAGCAGTTGTTGGAAGGGGGTTTCTTGCACTCCCAACACAGCCAGGGGCAGCCCGAATGGTTGTCCCGCTGGTACCTGCTGAAGCTGCAGGAAATGCACGTCCCTTCTCCTTGGGAGAAGGGGTGGCAGCAGCAGGGTATGTCTGTTTTTTTATACAACCTTTTTTTTTTTAGGAGTCATTCCTCTGGTAAGTAGAGGCTTAAGAGAAGCACGAAATGATTTGAGCCTCTCAAGTCTGTCTGTTTACTTTTAGTCACCTATCACCTACTGATTGTTCTCAAAGCAACACTTCAAAACCATAATGCATGCACTTTGATCTGAGGATGAATTTTAACAGTATGGCTGAATACTGACAAAAGATTTGAGCCTGTTCTTTGCTTTTGTCATCTTTGGTGCTTTTTTGGCCCCTAATCGACAACTTTAGGACATGTTTGTTTGAATATGTTATTGCAGTATTTAAAATACAATACTTATTTTACACTAATTTCTTCTGTGCATGTTGTTCCGTAAAAAAAAAAAAAAAAAAAAAAAAAAAAATTTTGGAATTAAGTTAATCTAAATATGAATGCTTAGCAATAGTTAAATGTATCTATGCAGAGATTTAGTAGTATAAAATAGCTACAGTTATTCTAGCCAAATTACTTAGTTGACAAACAGTCAGTGAGCAACATGTAGAAGTCTCAAATGAAACAAAGCAAGATGCTCCCTTCCCACTCACTCATGTATCTTTGGAAAATGGCCTAAATGAGTATCTTGCTTTTGTCAACTCTTCTGACCTATTGGCTTATGCTCATACCTTTATTGTTTCTTTGCTGTCCTGCAGTATGATAAATGTGAGCTGCAATTTCTGAATATTTTACCTTGACTCACTTGTTAAAAAATAAATAGTTTTATGAATATGTTGTCTTTATTTATATGTGAATTAGTGAACAAGCAGAAAATGAAAGAGTTACTTGAGATAACCTACCAAAATAAGCATTCCAAGGGCAGTGTTTGAACTGTTGTTTATGAAGGTTGATTTTTTTTTTCTCTAATTTTTACTCGAATTTCAAAAATTCACATGTAGGACCATACTTGGGAATGTAAAGTTCTACCAGGGATCTTGTTGAGTAAAAATGGTATTTCTTTTTTTTTTTTTTTTTCTTTGTAGGAAAGAGAATTGTTCAGTTTGAGATTCATAGAAATGGTGAGCAAGGGTGTGTAAAATAAGTCTCTTTTCTTTTGGTGCAGAATGGTAAGCTTATGAATCTGGAGCAGGTACCACTCCTCACTTTTACTGCTCTACGACCATAGGTATCATTGAAGACTTTATTGACCGCGTATATAAGCAAAGACATTCCTGGTTCAAAGAATGTATATGCTGAACTGTTTTGACTTTGTTCCTGTTGCACAGTTTAAATGAAACTGTGATCCTGGGAGGCTGTCTGGTGAGTCTGTTCACACTGGCAGCAAACTCCTGATGGGAATAGTCACACATGATGATCACAGCGAGACCTTCTGGGTGGCTGAGTGGATGTGCTCTTCTCTAGGCATGGACCGCATCCCAAGCTGGTAGTCCGTGTTGGGAGCAGGCAGGTGGAGGGGTAGAAGGGCTAGTACCTGGGGAGGTGCACTCTGGGGAAGGTCTGCATCAAGACAGAGAAGAGGCCAGCCTTCTGTAACTTTACTAGCTGCGTTTTTTGAAGATAGCTTAGCAACAATTCTTTCTTTTTGTTAATGACTTCTCCTGTGAGATTTTTTACAAGCTGTATTATTATGTTGATTTTCTTTTTTACCTCTTAATGACTAGGTCCAGAATTACATGGAATTCATTGTTAGAGAAGAAAATAGGAAATCTTAACTAAAACTTCAGGTGATACTAAGCCTTTTGACATTTCTTAAGGCTCCAAATGTTCCCACATAACTGTTTTATCTGTTAAATTCTGGATTGGAAGATTGGTTGAGTTATATGGATGTGTATTGGACATTATGCAAGATTGGCACAACGTTAGTCATTAAAACTGAAGGGATACCTTAAAACGTGTACGTTTGCTACTGCAATATACTGTTTTTCAATACTTCCTCAAAAACTGAATGTGAGAAGGAAAAGCTTAAAATGATGGCAAGTGTGTAAGCGTGAAGGTCTGTCTCATTCTGATTATGTAAATCAGCAGAACTGAAGAAGAGCAATTTAACATTTTCCTGGAACGAGGTTCTTAGTTTTGGAATTTAATTGTGGGTTTTACGTTAAACTGCTCTTTATTACTTCTGCAACAATTCAGTACATCTCTTGATTTGTAGTTTGAGGTTTAGTCACCACACTTGAAAGACATCACCTTCTCAATGAGGTCAGATAAGAATAAAAGCTTGTTCATGCAGAGCAGGCTCTCTATGACAGTGAACAATGAAACTTGCTAGCTTTCAGTTCATTTTAGTTCATCATAATTTAGAGCCTATATTTGCTTTCCAGTAATATTTTCCTAGATTCGTAGAACAAATTTGCCATGAAATAATTTTATAACAGTTAATCTCTGGCATAGTCCCACAGTTTATACAAATGATAACAAAATTATTAGTCTGGGAATTTTGTATTACACATTAGAATTGCATAGACAAGTTTCAAAGAAACAATGCTCAAGCTAACATAGGATAATATAATTTGATAAATGCACAGTAAGTAGACATAGCATGGACATCAAAATGATGGTGATACTCAGGTTTCTGGGTGGGTCAGAAGGATTTGTATTCAAAAAGCTACTATTCAATATAAATATAATGCATGTTTGATTCTGGTATTAGAAATCTGTTAAACCTGTCTCATCAGTGTTAGGCACCATGGCCTCTCTCAAACATTTTATAATAAAACTTGGTTTATGTGCGGCTATATATTAGAAATATCCGGGACATACCTTGTCTAATAATTTACTTTTACTGAAAGAATGTGCTAATTCTGAGGCTTCACTGCATATGAAGACTGAACCTACTTGTAGCTATCACTTGGACAATTATTTTTGTTAATTTGTTTGCTACATCTTAAAACTTTTTCTTTATTTTAGCAGTGACTTCCTGCTCAGCACTAAATAAAAGCCTATTCCAATCCTGGCCTGTGAATAGCTTGAGTTTCAGCATTCCTTCCTCTTCTGTGTCAGGTTCTCTTTCCCCACCAGTGTGGAGGATTTTGTTTTATAAGAGGTAATGAATAGTAAATTGTTGATCTTCTGAAATACCCCATTGGATCCTTCTGTTCAGAATTCCACCTTGCCAGAACCGAAATCCAATGCTTAGCATTTTGGTAAATGTAAGGACTATATTGGTTTAAGGTTGGACAATATCCCCTGCACTTGAGGGTGAATATACCTGGAGAGTTTTTTGATGGAGTGGCAAAATTCTCCCACCCCCATCTTATGTATCTATATGTTTATATATACATTCATATACATAATGTATATTGCTGTAAGTTGAACATCAAGTCTCTGTTAAAAATGGCATCATTTCAGTCCCGTCAAGATTTTCTGTTGTTACTGAGTTATGTGTGATTTATGTATCCTAACAAATAATAATTCTCTATTCCTGTAGAAGAATGACTGCAAAAAATTAAGCAGTTTGTATATGTAAAATGTAATGTTTTTTGATTTTTTAACTGTTTTTCATAGGAAAAATTTTGGTTGAATAGTTATAATAATAATTAATAAGCCAGAATTTCAAACCTGCTGAAGCAGATGTGGTTTTGACACTTTTTTTTCACAAATTGTTTTCCCATTTGTCAACCTGTTAAGCTGCAGGATCTTCACTGGGTCAAGTGTCAGTGTTTCTGAGCTTGCCCTTGTTCATAACAACCAAAGACAGCTCTATTTCTTCAGGACAATGAAGTGCATAGTTTTCAGGATAAAACTTGCACAAGCTTGAAATGAAGCATTTGTGCTGCATGGTTCTTTAACAATGGGAGAAGCTAATTTTAAGAGAAATGATTCTTCAGTGTATACCAGCGTCAGCTTTTGGCAATCACCTATCAACAGTGAGTAAGGACAAGAAATCACATGCCCATGAAAGACACAAAAAGTAGAACAGGGAAAAAACAAACAAACAAACAAACAAACAAAAAAACACAACAAATAAAATCCCAACAAAGTAAGAAAGCAGTAATATGGCTTAAGCTGGGAAATGAAAATAAGACTTAAAAAGTAGTTTTGAGTACTACAGCACAAAAATATGTTCAGAGATGTATACCACTTCATTATATTCTAAACCTCATGTAACTCCAGTCCTCCAGTCTGTAGTTGATTCATATGATTCACTTTCCACCCTCAGCTGTTTTATGACTTCACCCTGATCTTTGTGTCAAATATAGTAACTTTGAGACTGCACTGTTACTGCCAGATGATCTGGCTAATCAGATTTTTGTTTTGGTAGGGTTCGTTTTCAGCTGGATCAGCTCCCTAATCCACCTCACTATGCAGTTGCATGGGATATGTTGAAATATGCCAGGAGAGAGAAAGAACAGAACTGTTTTAAGAGCGTGCTCGAAGAGATATCTCAAATTAAGTGCAAATAAAGCTTTGAAACTCCATCCTTAATTGTGAAAAATTCAGCAGATTATAGATAACTTGGAACTGAAATTTTTGAGTGGGATGCAGTTTGTGCCATTTTTTGTTCTTTGGTTGCAAGTTTACTGCTTTAATTACAAATCTTTTATTGAAATTTTGCCTTTTTTTTCTTAAGGCACATAAACCTAAACTCAGAGTTTTTTTTTTTTTTGTACAAAATGTAATGTTCTTCTCTGCACAAAAGTCCTCACGTATTTTTATCAGTGAGATAAAAAATATTTGATTCTCGTGAGCATGAAATACATTGGTTGTATCTCTTCTCTGAGCACTCTTTTCTCAGTCCTTCTTCTGTTTCCCCAGAGCACAGCAATTCATGTGATGTCATAGAAGTTTTTTCATGAGTTGATGCAATTTACTTACACAATAGAAAACCAAAGTTTTCTGCAAGTTTAATAAATTACTTAAAGGAGATGACTAAACAAGCACCAGCCTGCTTGAACACAGCATGTGTCTTTTCGGAAGTGTAGCAGGTGAAGAAAAGGATGGATCTTCTCTTTACATACTGCTGTGTAATTTAACCACCTCAGCGAATGAGATCATTGTGGCTGTTGTTATTTCACAACAGCGAGCTTATGGTATATTACAGTATTCTGTTATTCTGTGCGTTTCCTATGTTGTCTTCTCCTAAAGACCCGGTATCTTATCCTTCGTATCTATTGTGATGAGGTGACACAAGACCTATGTCTCATGAATAACTATGCATAACTATTTAGTTCTTTTGAACTAAGATGATTGATTATATGAAAAAGTTAGATTTTATTTCTTTAAAATGTATTACTGTTTATTATTTACTGTTTATTATTTACAGAAGAGATGCAAGACAAAGCAAACATTCTTTGGCTGTAAATAGTGGGAGAGGCTATAAAGGGGTTACAAAACTTGATTTAGCATTATATTGGTAACAAGTGAAGGACTAAGTTTACAGCTGTGCAGTTTGTCATATGTTGAAGTCTTGAGTGGCTGACAAAATCATAGCGATACTCCCTTTGTCTGCATAGGAACAGAATTTCACCTGTACTATTGAAGAACCTTTATTATCAGCTCTTCTTACTTGTTTTACATAAGTCAGAAAATTTTACTTAAGTTTCAAATCCATGATAAGCTATGCTACTATGGTCAGACAAATTTTACTTCATTAAGTAAAATTTTACTTACCAATTAAGGCTAAGTTACTCTGACTCATGTGATGTTAGGTAACTGGCTGGGCTGCAGTAATTTGATTGAAAGTTTGATCTTTCAGTAATGCCTTTATTAAAGACAACTTTTTTGATGAATTAGTGTATAGCTTTTAGAAAGACCAGTATTTTTGATTTAAAGGTTAAAAGAGATGGATAACCAACTGCCTCCAAATATTTCAATACATACAAATATCTAATTAAAGCTAGCATCTTATTTCTAACATGAATTTTTCTATCTGTATCTTTTGCCTGTATATATATATTTTTTTTTTTTCTAAATTAGAGACTGTAAATCTTTTCTGGCATAATTTACTCTTAATAATTTTGTATATTTGTGAGATACTTAAGTAAGAATACATGCTATTACAAGCCTTTTCTATCATAGCTGATTCTGTTTCACTTAGCTTTAGAAATTTAGCAAGCTAGCTTAACCTTCACCTATCTTATACATCCATCGTTACTTACTATGTCTTTAATGCTGGGACATATTTTTTTGAGGTTTCACAGCACTGTCTGCTGCAACAGCAGAGGTTCCTCTTGCAGAAAAATTATGTTCAGGTTCCTTGACAAGTCTTTCTGCTATCTGTTCTCATTTTCTAGAAATAATTAACTAACGGCTTTGGTTTTACTTTGCTTTAAAACACACACACACACACGTGCAGAACCCCCACAAACTGTATTTGGTTTTTCTCTTCTTCCTTTTCCATTTTGTCACTAAAGAAAAGTAGGGGAATGAAGATGGAAAGAAGAGATCCTTACCTCCACCCACAAAAAACAACAATAAAAACAAAAAATCTCAGAAGAGAAGGGAGAATGCTTTCTGAATTTTGAATTTCACCAGTACAGTCACTTTTTGACAAAATGTATTCATAAGTTCCCCCATCCCCATCCTTGACTGGAACGTACAGAAGGAAGAGTGAGGGAACGTACAGAGAGGAACAACTCAGTAGCTTTTTAAACTGTTTTCTATTAGGGGAGCTATTTCTCTTATTGTTATTAATAAGCATTGGCAGTACCTGATATGCATATTGATCACAGATTGTGGAATAAGCCTAGTGACAGAATTTGTTTACAGTTTTTTTTTTTTTTTTTTGACCTTTAAAAAAAATGTTATTTAATATGTAGTTTGAGATTTTGTGGAAGCAGAGTCGTACTGCACTTGGCCACCATAAAGTAAGAGTGTCCTCGACAAAGGGCTATATTCAATATAGACGTGACTTTTAATTAAGTAATGTTTAAATAGATGCAATTTTATTGAAATTCCTAAGACAAAGTTCACTCTTACCATATGATGATAGCTATAACTCTGCTATGCATTTTTTTTTAAATTATTATTTTTGCTGTGTATATATACCAAAAGATGCACGCTGCAATGAATTAATACTTGGGCTTAACAGCTATCCTTTGAGAAAAATAGTATTTACGGTTTTCATACCAGTTTTATCAGAATTTGTCTTATAAAGCGATTAATTACCCTTTATAGCTCTACTTCAACATGCTATGTACTAAAATTCTTCCCCCTAAAGAGTTCTTTGTATTTTATTGGTTGCAAAGTATTTTTAACTAAGGGGAAAAAAATGTGAGTAATGGTGTTTTTAAAGAAAATATCAAACTCTGTGATAACCAAGGATGTACTCAAGTGGCATGAATACTTCAGTTCCAGATGGGTCAGCTTTAGGGGTCAAGTTGTGAAGAGAAAGCCATCACACACACTTCATCAACACCGTGGAATGAGAGACCAGTGCATTTACTGAGCAATGGATTTCCAGTGAGCGTATAAACTAATTGGTGGATGAACATGCCCCAGGAGCAATGATTTTAAGGTCATAGCAGGCTCAGTGAATTGTGCTGACTTACACTGTGTCTCACTGATAGCTGATCTTACCAATGAGCAGTTTGGAGGCATTCAAGCCTGAACTCTCTTCCATGTGCCTTGAATGGCATGTCAGCGGTCACTGTTTCTGACATCCTTTATATTTGTCCAGTCAGCTCTAAATCTTTAGGTTGGGCTTCAGTGTACTCAGGAAAGAAAAGAGAGAAGCAATTATTTTCAGTCATTGAGTTCTGAAGATCTTAGTGTTAATTATGCCAAACACGGTTGGTTCATCAACAAACCAGAAATGTTAAGGAGAGGAGAGAGAGGGAACTGATATTTTTGTGATCAAAAGTATCCCAATTATAACTTTCTATTTCTTGGATTTTACTTTGATTTCTTCTCATTGGTTCTATGTTTGCACTGAAAATATTAGTTGGGTTATTACACATTTTTGTATGATATGGCAAACTGACAAGCTGAAAAATTGCTGTAACATTATTTAAGAAATTAAATAATGAACATCTTGGTCATATATCCCTTCCCTGCTAGCGGTACATTGCTTCTCATGTGAAACATTTTCTTTTGTTTTGGATAAATGTTTACTCATTCTTTGTCTGCTGTGAGTACAAAACAGAACCATGCAGAGGTCTTTTTAAATTTGCAGTCAATTAAGGAATGCTACAGTAGCTCTAATTCCCTTTTTTTTTGGAGGGGAAATGAAAAGCTAATTTGTTTTATGATTGCTAAGCCTTTGCTGAGAGTATGTTTTCTTTAATCATAATAGTAGTTAAGTAGTTTAAAAAAAACTTGTTAATAATTTTTAGATGAAATTCAGCAGAAGGTCTATTTAACATTGTCTAAGAGTATGGATGTGTTCAGTGATCCTAATAAAGTAAAAATAAAAGAAAATAAAGTTAACATTCTTTTGTCCTTAGCATTTAACATTTAATAATGATGACACTCATATAAAAATATTTTTTAAACATGAATTTCTGGGAGTGTTTAAACACAATCATTTAATTCTACGCACTTTTGTGTATGTTTGTATATATATATGTCCATATTTTTTAATTATATGGTATGTACAAAAATGCACATTCCATAAGACAGTGGGCTGAAAATTCAAATGCAGTGTTGCATTAATAATTTTTGAAGCAAACCATTTATCTTCTGTAGTGGGTGAAGATATGTGAATCTCCTTCATCAGGAAGTGATTTGCATCAGGTTTGATTAAAAAAAAAATCTAAAGAGAGGGGAAAGAAAACTTGATTCCATCATTTAATATAAATAGTATGATTTGTTTAAGGGAAATGGCTCATTGTGGCCTTCCTATACAACCTTTGTTTTCCAGAAAGGTCCTCCCTTAGGAGAGGGTAAGGAAGCAACCACAGGCATCCTGCTGGTGAGTTAGAACAAGCTGTAGTACTGGTTGATAGGCTTGTATACAAGATTAAATCTGGAAAATTGATGTTTTGCATCCATTAAAATATCTGTTTGATAATGTGTTCCCACATATCTGCAGATATGTACTTGTATAAAGCTTCATGCTGTTGAAGGGTACTCCTATTTTACACAATCCAAGTTAATTTCAAAAAGTTGCAGAACCTTTTAAGCAGATTTTACAGTTGTTTAGCAAATGTAGACCTTGACTGTTCTTGGCAGTTCTCCTTCACAGATTAACAGGAAACAATCAGAGTTAGAATCAAATATGGAATTAGTTTATATCCTTGCTATGTGTATTAAAGGAAGCAATATTGTAATTAAAATGCAGATAAACATTGTGGAAATCTCATGTAACTATAATAAATAGGATGTCCTCATCATATCAACTCACTTCATTACACTCTATTACTTTATCCTCTTGTAGTGTCTCTGCAGCTGCTTTGTTGGGGGATATCAATATTCAATTTCAGAAATTAAGTAATCAAATCAAATTTCTTTTATACTTTATACCAATGACATTTGGTAAAAAAAATAAAAAAAAATTAAAAAAAATGCTGTTTCTGAGCAGAACCAGAGTGCAATTGCTTCAATAACTTAAAAGGAAAATAGCAGATTTTGGCTATTATGTTAGTTCACTGCAGCATTGAGGACATATTAAAACATTAGTGCTTATGTATCAGCCTTAATATAAGAAGAACATTTTAACGTAATGTTAGCTGGCAAAGCCAGGAGAATTATGACTAACAACCTCTTCCTTATTCTTAACTATTCAACTAAATAATAGCTTAAACGCTCCTATTTGACAAAATGGGAGTGGTTTTTTTGTAAGCTGTTTTATATTATATGCCATTTTAGCTTCTGGTTTTGTAGTGTTGCTACCTCTCTGGGTGCAAAACAAACCCAGCATCAGTATGGTGTAAGACTTTTTTTCTGTGTAGTTACGGTGAGAAAGATGGATCTATTTTTCACATCACCTGACATCACAATATCTGTGTTCAGAAATGAGCAAAACCAGTGAATTAGTAATAATAAACAGAGTGGAAGTATTAATAGTGAAATTGAGGGAAGAGTAAGGTACGAAGACAGAACTTATCAGCTGGTAGAATTTAAAATGTACTAATGATGAGTGAAAACCAGTGTCAGGATTGCAAACTTGATACTGAAATTGTGTTTTGTAGCTACTGAGTAGCAAATACACTGAGTGTAAGAGAGCACAGAAAAAAATGTGCAGAAAGCTTTTTTCTTTTATGACTTTGCTAGCCAGGATGGAGGAGGGTACATTAATGACAGAGTAGGACTGTGAAGATAGGGAGAGCTTAGAGCAGCTGATAGAGAAGTTCACATGAGTTTGCAGATGGAAGTATTGGGAGAGAAAAGAGTAGGAGAGGACTTGAAAGAATATTGACGAGATGGAGGAATGTATGGAAATCTTCAAAAAGAACTTAATGTAGTAAGAAATGAAGGTTACTGATTATGGGGAAGAGGTTTTTTTGTAGTGGTTATTAAGAACCCAGAAGAGAGAGAGAAGAGGAGAAGAGAGAAGAGAGAGAAAGGAGAGTCATGACAGAAATCTATGGAGAGATCAAAAGGTGAACATGAAGAAAAAATAATTTCAATGTAAGCACAAGAACATTAGTGGTGCTATTGCTGTAGTTTGGAAAATACTGGAAGCAGGTCATTTATGAAGAAGTAAAAGTAGGTTGAGTAGGATAAATACTCAGAGTGACTTGAGCCAAAAAAAAGAAGAGAGGAGGAGTCTCATAGTAAGAGAAGGGGTAAGTAGGGCATTGTGGTAGGCCTCAGAGCAAGACTAACTTCCTGTATTTGCTGTTTGAGAATCTTTAATTTCAGATTACAAGATGTGTCTTTAGATGTCTGTTCCCTCCTCTTTTTTTTCCCCTTTCCATTTAAGCTCTTTTTCTCTTTTGTTGTTCATATCTCTTTTGTTGTTTGTAGTCGCCAATACTTAGATCAGTTTCCAATTCCTGTTTGTTTGTGTATGTAAAGTATTTATATATGTTTTTGTCTATATATTCTTTTCTTTCCAGACTTGGTTTACTTTAGCTGGGTGTCACTTGAAATATCTCAGTATCACTTTCCAGAGGCTTCTGTATTGTTTCACTAACAACAATGATAGAACAGATGTGTTCACAGCATTTTCAATAGTGAACAGAATCCCCCAGTGAACAAATGCTGCTGTTTTGGCAGGAGCTATATATGATCAGAAAAAATGTTACAGCAAGTAAATGGCTGGCATCTCAGAGCCTGGGAGGTCTGCATGAATGCAGTCCATCTCCAGGATATAGTGGAAAAAAGATAAGGTATTAAAAAAAAAAAAAAAAAAAAAAAAAAGATTTGATAATGTTAGAATTAAGATAAATCCTATAATTTTCTTATATTAACTCTTTTGCACAGAGTAACTCTTAATAAGTGAAAACCAGCATTTACTAAAGGATAAATACCAGTTTAAGGTAGAAGAATATATACAGTGGACTTTTAAATGTTACAAAAGAGAACTGAAAATAATTTGTAAACAGTTTTTTGTTCTGCAAATATAAGTGCTTTTCTGTGGTACCTTGTTTTTAGTAAATCTTCTCACTCAGTACCATGTTCCACATTATATAATCTATCATTTTATCTTTTCATTCTATCACGGCACAGCATACCTAGCTAATCCATCAGAAATCCCTTTCCTTATCAGTCACTCAAGAGTGGTTATACTGTGCAGTTTGACAGCATTAGACATCACTTACCTTCATAAACTACAGATTACTTTTGGAAAAAAATATCTTTTTTTTTTTTTTTTTTCCCCCTCTGTTTGAGGATGCCTTGACTTTATGGAGGACTTTCATCCTTTGTTTTCCTTGATTCCTGCTTTTTCCAAAATGACTGAAAAAGATTCATCAAAGAATCACAAAGTTACTTTTATTGTCTGTAACATTATATATATTATATATTTATTCATACCTTTCTGCGTTGTTTTTCTACAAAGATTTGGATTTTCATATCTTATTCCATTCTTTACTCAGCACAGTGATTTTAAATCAAATATTTTTACATAGTAAAGAGGTTTTTTTTGTTGTTGTTGTTGAAGATAATTTCCGTCCTACTTCATAGGCGAGGAGCTTTGATAATACTTCAGGTGTATCAAAGATCTGAGGCCTTGGACACCCTGACAGCTTACTTGAATGTAGTTTTTGACAAGGTAGATCACAGCTGCCATTCTGGAGGTGCTATGATTCATTGTGTCATGTTTTACTGTGGAGCTGGTAGTGGACATTTGATGCTAGATACTATAGGATTCTCAACTGATGGTATACTACAGAGTACAGCAGTATGTGCTATAATGCAATTCTTATGTTAAGCCAGATGAGAATTATAGTATTATGCTTTCTGTATATCATTGTGGATTCTAGCCTGGTTATTGTGAGTATTTAAGGAAATCTGCGTAATTTTGACATTGAAAAACTAGTGCAATTTGTCATGCTTGTTAATGATTCTTGCCAAGAATGCTGGAAGTATTTTTACAAAAATAATAAATTTGACGTATATTTTAGGTAGCTCTGTGATCATTGTGTGATAGGATCAAGTATGAAAGGATGAGTAGTCATACCTCACTACTCATAAAGGGACACCCCCTTTAATCAGTCAGCAGACCTCTACTTTGTCTCATCTGTTTTGTTGGATTGTATTATAGCATGAAAAAATAATTGTTTCTGTGTGCATAAGAATTCCTGACATTGTTTTCTGTCCCACATCTAAAAGCCTTCTTCCTTGAGAAGTTAGTGAGTAGTGTCTGATTAATTTAATTAATTTATTTATTTGAAATAGTTATTCCAGTGTTCAAAAATTGGGGCAATTCTTAAGTACTCTGTGAGGAAGCCACATGATGCATGAAGATGTGAATTGGTTCTGAAGCATCCAGGAATAGGTTTTTAGAGGAAGAGGTGAGTAAGTATGGTAAGACGTCATTATTAGCACAGTGTTAAAAGCTGGCATTAACATTTTATGTTAATTTAATGAGGGGGAAAAAAGTGAAAACTAGGGACGAGTGCTATCCACAGGTAACGTTAGTGTTGCGAAGATCATTTTACTGATACTGTGGTATTCAGGCACAATGGGATTGTGGATGTAGCGTTAGCTGTACTTTTGAAACTCTGTGGAGCTGAGTAGGCTTGTTCCTCATTTACATTAATGTAGGATATTGGTTTTGGGCTGAAAGTCTTTTTATTATTAACTAACAATTCTGTTATTAGTTTTATCCAAGGGATTATATTGTTTTTGCATAGTGCTTTTTGTGTGGACACTTAATGAGTATGTCTACACTACTTTTGCTTACTCTTATTTTCTTGGTGCTGAAAACCTCCAGTCTTTTATTTACCTAGTCTTCTTAATATGTATAGTCACAATTAAGATTAGTAAATTATATATGTACATATATATATATTCTCCAGTGCTGAAACTCTACCTGACGAATTTCATCACATAGCAAATGTTTTGCAGCTGAACTATAGACTGTTGAAAATACAGTATTATAGTGGAAACTGAGGAAGCATAAACCCCAGTTTTACTAGTTAACAACTCAGTTGCATCAGTGGCATTCTTGTCTTCCTAATCTTGAAAAATAATTTGTTTTCTCACCAAATAAGGATAGTATAGGGCTTTTATATACATATATTTTCATTTATTGTGTGGTTCTATTAATGAAAATAAATAAGTCAGTGATCTGGCCACAGAATTCATTATTTTTATTTACAAGTCATCAGATCTTGTTTTTGTCTCTATGGTTCTTTCATAGCTGTGAGCCATTCTGGCATGCCTTTAGGTTTATGACATCCTGCTGTGTAAGGATGTTTCAGTGGTGGTTTCTAGATGCCTTTTTATAGTTGTTTTTTGTTAAATTATTTTTATAGTATGCTAAATTATATCATGAGCTATTAAGATAGGTTATGCATCCGTTAGTTTAAAAACATCTCTAATTATTTCACTGCTAAAATATTACTGCACGTATGCTTCAGGCATGATTTTTTTTGCTAACAACCTATTATGTATTCATAGGAGCAACAATACCAATTCATACCATTGGGGAATATTATTTAATTTGGCAAATAGAGTATTTTTATCATTCATGTGTTGTTTAGAATAAATATATCCATGAAAGCAAACACAAGGATACTGTATGTTCACATTCTGTAAATCTTTTGTTTTACTTCTGTTAAGGCCAGAATTCGTCAAGCAAAAATGGAAAATACGTAGTAGCTTTAAAGTAAAATAAAATTGGTTTTGATTTAGTTCAAGTCAACCATCTCATTTAAAATTAGCCCAGGGGTCTTGTAAAAATGCTAGTAATCTAAACATAATAATGCACATTGCCCAATTGCTTCTGTATATGATATAGGTTCAGTGCTGTAGTGCTTTGACAGCCCATTACTGAATGTAATGAACAGCTATTTTTAAACAGAAGAAATTCAAGTTGACAGCTTGGCAATGAAATTCAGCTAGTGGCATAATTTTTGTCGTCTTCGGTATAGAGAGTGGATTTCAGTTTAGTTTAAAGACATTTGTATCATGGACTTTATGGAGCAATCATTTTTAGCTTCAGTTTTACTAAATACTTTCTGAACTGCTTGAAGTAAAGCTGAATTTTGTCAAATCCCCAAGCCCACACTCCTGTCAGGGTAGAAGACACTCTGTGAGAAGTTAGTGATTAATAAAAATCAGTTGAAATCTTAAGGAAGAGAGTGTACTGGAATTGAATTTATAATCAGAAAGCTTTTTTTTTTTTTGCTTTTTGTTGAGTAAGAGAAAACTGTAGCTCCATAAGCCTTTCAAGAGGGATTTAAGTGTGAGTCAATAGCAAACTAAGAGAAGGGACAGAGCAAGTAGCTGTCAAATTGCACATATTTTTGTGGTAGAAATCTATAACATCAGGCCAGGCTCCCATCTATCATTTTCCTTATCTCAGTTGGCTACTGCATTGGGAAATAAATAATATTCTGCCTTCCTATTTTTTGTTCGTCTGTCTGTCTATCCTGCTCTGCCATCCTTGGACTTCTCTGTCGTATTAGTCAGAGACAAGTTTAAAACCTACTTGTTTCAGACTCTTCTCTGTTGAGATTAAAAAATAAATGATACCTCTTGGGATCATTAGTGAGTTTGCCGTAGGGCAAGGAGGAGGATGCTTCCTTTGCCAGGGCTGGCTTTTGTGCTCCCACCTTTCCTTTCTGCCAGATTGATGGGATCCAGCAGTGCTGTGATGTGATTCTTGGCACCTCTAGTGACTCTGACCAGCCTCCTCCTTCTCTTCCCTACTGGACTGAATGCCATTGTCACTCTTTCAGTTAACTCCATGTTTCCAGTCACTTTCTATCTTTTTCCAGCTTCTTCCTATGACTGTCAGGCATCTTTTTACAACACCTCACTGAGATTTCTGTTTAAGAGCAATCTTTCTGTTGCATGTTCTGTAAGTACACTGAGAGAAAGAATAATTTTAATCACTGGAGAACTTTGGGTAAAAATATGTGCCCTCAAATTCAGTTATTTTAATCATACTTGTTGGATATTCAAAACTCTGATTCTAACCACTTCCTCAAAAAATCAGCCCATGGCTTGCATCTTTTCCAAAATCACAGCCTTATCATAGAATGGCTTGGGTTGGAAGGGACCTTAAAGATTCTCTAGTTCCAACCCCCCTGCCATGGGCAGGGATGCCACCCACTAGATCAGGTTGACCAGAGCCTTGTCCAGCCTGTCCTTGGGGACATCCACAGCTTCTCTGGTCAAAGCGTTCCAGTGCCTTACCATCTCTGAGTGAAGAATTTCCTCCTTACATCTAATCCAAATCTCCCCGCTTTCAGTTTAAAACCATCCCCCCTTATCCTATCATTATCTTCCTGAGCAAAAAGTTGTTCTCTTGCTTATAAACTCTCCTCAGCTACCTCGGGTGAACTGCATGTTCTGAATGACTTCTATTTTTGCTGACTTCTACTTTTGACTGTTAAAGCCATTTTTCTCTTCCCAGTAATCTCTTGTTCCAATTCTTATGCCTTGTTAACACTTTCCTTTTTACATCCTACATTACATCCAATCCCTCTGCAATAATCCCTTTCCAAATCTATCCTCATTCTGAAACAATTTTTGTTGCATTCTATGACCCTTGCTTTCCATCTTTCCATTTCTCACTGGGGTTTGCTGCTGTACCCTGGAGAACCTATAGTATACTGGTATACACTGTTTATTTGGTTCAGTTTTTTGTTGTTGTTGTTGCTTTTTTTTTTTTTAAGAGGCTTGTCTATAGAAGTGTCTAGGATAATACATCTATACGTAAATACTATACGTAAATCTAACATACCTCATTCAAGTCTGCTAATGCTTTGTATTGATAGCATGTATGAATGGCAAAATATCCTTGACCCAAATCTGGGTTCAGAAATGCAAATGGGGTTTTAATTTAATGAATATTATTGTTACTTATTTTTGTGAATTACTCAGAAAATGCCTTCTCCCTTCAGAATCAATGGGATATATCCAGTCTATTTTTACTTTGAATAGCTTGGTAATACTTTAATGAAGTGAAGCAGTAATATCAAGATCCATCATTCCCAATGATTTTCCACGCATCTCCTTCATTTATTTTTGAGAGGTGCTGGTATGCTTTGCATATGCAGTTTTTGCCTGCTGATCTCATAGTGCTTTCACTCTGCTGTGACAAACCTGCATAAGACCATTCATTAGTCCAACCTTATTTTCCATGAGAAAACCCCACGTGTTGGAAAAGAATGCTGAGGAACGCTTGGTGAGAAGGGGTCTGTGATACAGCCAGAAAGCTGATTCTGAAGAGTTAAGAGTTTATCAGTTCCCACAGGGCTTGGGAAGAAAGTGCAGGCTGTTACAGAGGTATATAACAGTTAAGGTGACATGTGGGGATGATTTAATAGGGTTGCATTAAAATTATCCTTCTCTGAAATGACCAGTAAAAAACAGCTAGTCTGTTTTTTTTTTTTTTTTTTTTTTTTTTTTTTTTTTTCCTTTTAATAGAAATTTGTTTTGAAGTGTTTTGAGTCATCTTAAATTCAAGAAAGGCCAGATTTTATTTTCTCATTTATTTCTGTGTTGAGGCTGGCTTACTGAAGGGAATCATTATGTAGAAATGGTGACAAGACAAAACACATGTGATAGTTTTCCCTCATTGATACTGTCTATTTTAAGCACTAGAGCTCTTACTCAATTTTCTTCTAAATATTTGTAAGTCTCTCTGACCTCATAATATAATGAAATCTTCGTGCTAGTGCTTGGAAAAAAAGTGAAGGGCATATTTGCTATGCATTTCCATATGGTTCTCTGTGAGTTAGGTTTCTCCATCATGTGGGTACTACAGTGTGTACTAATTGGTACCCTTGTTGATAACCTCAATTGAAAGAGCAAGAATTAAGAACCAAATTGCAACCTCCCTGAAGAAATTATTTAGAAAGAATAGTTAACTGGATGGCTCTGTTGGTTTTCTGCATTTGCCTGGGGTGTTCAGGGGAATGAAACATATACCCCTCCCTTTTCAATTCTAACACGTGAATAGACATGTTTAGTCAAGAGGAGACAGGCTACCTGGGAATGATACTACTTTGAGAGATTTGTAAGTGCAGAAGTATTTCAATGTATGACTGAATAGTTGGTTCACTGAACCTCATTCTTAAAATGATTATTTTTTTCATCAGAATTTCTGGGACAACATGGGGGAGCTTGATCTACATACCTATTAATCATGCTGAACCCCTTTTATTGGAGAACCGGAGATGTTTTGGTCTTGAGGGTTATAGTTTTTTTAGTGTTTCGAGGCCACCTACTAAAAGACCTCACACACTGAGGCTCCTAATGTAGTAGAATTCTTAAGTCTGTACTTAAATTACCCTACCTAAAGAATTTTTAAACAGTCTGCTAATATAACTTAAACAAGTTTATCTTTCTTTCAAATGCAGCAAAGACTGGCTACATTTGAGGAATGGATGTTGTAGTTATCTCCTAGACCAAGCGAAGTGTTTTCATGGGGCTGAGCAGCACTGCCTTGTGGTTGATGACTAAAAGTATTCAGCTGTATCTCAGTTCTGAGATAATGCCTAATAATGCAATGTCCATGTAAGAACTTAGCTGATGAATTCAGTACTCCTTAATAGGTACTACCTTGATTTATTTTACTGGCCTCATTTTTCCCTCACACCATCCCATGCCAAGTACCAACGTATTCACAAATTCCATCTCAGTATGTGAACAGCTAAGAAGTAATTTACTCATAGTGTTAGTGTGAAGTGAAGAATATAAAGCAATGGAATAAAGAAAAGAGAATCAGAAACAAAAGCTCCTAAATGAATTAGATTGAAGGTGTAATATCTCCTAACTTATCAAATGTGTAAAAAAAGTATTTTTGGAACATATTTCCTCTTTCTCGTGGTCTCTGCCTTTCCAAGTAGAGTGCATGCTGTTACTCTTCAAAAACTAATACTCCAGTTATGTCTGACCTTGGGAAGCAGCTTCTCAATCATTCTTTTCAGCATCCGCTGTAATCATAGCACAAATCCTTATTATGATGGGCACATAACTCACTCTCTGTCTCTCTCTAAAGAGCAAATACCAACACTGCTTGATAGCTTAACAAACAGTAGTGTTGGAGAAGGACTGCTGTCAGTCTGCCTTATGCTTTACTTCCACCAATCTAGTGCAAAGTAACTTTACTGCTTCATTGGATTTTTCTAGTTTGTAGGCAAGTGTGGTTTTTATTCTGCAGTAAAATAAAGTGTCTGCACTCTGCTAAGAAAATAATTAAAAGACCTATGGTTGACTGTAGCTATTTCAGAACAGTGCAATATTCTGAAGCAAATATTCTGAAGGGAAGTCCTTAATCACCTAGTATTTTATATGTGTACTCACTATGGAGCGTTGCCCTGAGGAGCATTTACAGATATGTATTTGGCCTGGTATAGTTCATGTTTTTTTCCCCTTTCATTTTGTTGCTAATTTCCTTTCTTTTCTTATCCATGAATAACAGCACTCATGAAAGACTTTTGCAAGCAGTTTGCCTGTTTTGAAATAGCACAAACTCTGAGGAACAGTTATTTTAGTTATGTTGACTTCATAGGTATATTTTAATTTTACCCAGAAGAGAGGAGTAAGGGAACCCTTATAAAAAGCATTGTAAGGCACTAGCATTTTTGTTTTTCTTCACCCTTTCATTTCTAGGTAAAAGTGTTAGGAACATCTTCTGGAATAACCTTACAGTCATAATGACACAAACTTCAAGCTGCTCATGACATATCAGGTTTTAAACCGAAAGCACAAAATATAATTCTCATATTTCCACTCTGACTACCCAAGAGAAGGAATGAATACTGACACACCTCCTGCTTCCATACATGTCCTGGAGGCTGGATGGAGTAAAAGGGGAATCGCCCTGCTTGGCTGAAGACCAGCCAGCTCCACAGGCTTCCCTGTAGTGCTGGAGCACTACAAAAAGGAAGACATGCTGTCCTTTTCACAAATATTTTCTTAATGTATGTACATTTTTCAAGCTTACTGCCATTTACCACAACTTACCTTTTCTGATAAAATTAAGTATATCATCTCTCTTTTTAGTAAAAAATAGCAACACACTAACTGGATTTCAGTTGGGCTTTTGAGTAACTGTTTTGCTATTCATTAATACTGGATGGGAGAGAGAATACTTCTGGAACGGGAGGGGAGAAAGGCTGGGACATTTTTTTTTTGATGTAATTTTCTTTGGTGATTTTTGGCATCATGGGATATTACCTTTTATTTATTTATTTTTATTATTTTTTTTCAGGCTGTTTCCTTTCAAAATTGTGAAATTATGCACATATTACAAGTCTGGATATAAGTGGAAGTCAAAATGCTTCAGACTAACTGACTGATCATATGATATAAAATGGCTGACATTGGTTCTTGACCAAGATAATTGTCTTGAATTGCTAAGCTTCCCTGTCCATGTATAAAGAAGGATTGATTAATGTTTTAATGGGAAAAAGTTTAAATCCATGCTCAAAAGAGCATTATATTTGTCTTAACATTTGTAGTGGCTCTTTATACTTTCTTATGCACAACTATAAGTTCCTTGGAAAATGCAAAATTTGAGAACTATTCGTGAAATACCCTGAAGTGAAACTTAGAAGTGGTTTTATAGCTGTCTTTATACTGTATTGTGAATGTTCCAACAGACATACAGTGAATATTCAGTGATTGTTTTACCGCAAAGTAGTTTGCTTTATTTCATAATTTTTCTGTTATGATTATTATATAATACATGTCTTTAAGTTTCAAGTTTTGTTTTGTTTTTTTTTTTTTTCCCTGTTACAGTGTGATGATTTCACTGTGTGATTAAAATACAATATTTTAATGCATAGTGTATCAATCAAAGTAGAATACTTAAACCAGGTAAAATACAAAGGTTATGAAGCTGAAGTTTCCCTGAGAGAGTTGTGAGCAGAATCAAAACAGTATTTTAAAAAGATCACACTGGAAAAAATAACACCCCAAACAGTAACAGCCTGCTCTCTATCACCCCCAACATTTAATAAGCGGTCTTTTTAGCTGATAGAGTCCTAAGTGATTTTTTTCCTACTTAAGGCCATTCTAGATATGCTCGCTAAGTGGACCTAACAGTACTAGTATATTTTATGTTAGCAAGTCATGATAGAAAAGTGCTTGAAGTTCAGGGGGCATTTGTCTCCTTTCTCACAAATTCATTTAAGTACCAGTCTTGCCATAGCTTTAACTGGGGCAGACAACCATACAAATGACTTGAGATAAAATGAAAATAATGGACTGAGCTAGGTGCCGGGGGTGGTAGTTATACTGCATGCACATCAATAAGCATTGAGTGTTATTCTATGCTAATGTAAGCCTGATGGATCAGCTTTCGCTTTTAGCCTAGAGGACCATTAAGCACTAGAAGCTGGGTCAAACTGATATAGTAAGGCAGACGTACCCTAACAGTTGGCAACAGTAGTTAACAAGCAGTAATTTGCTATGTGTGAGACTAATATTGTTTAAAGTCTTCATGATCAGAGAAAGGATAATACTTCTTTGTTTTATTTCCTTTTGCAACCTCAATTCATTTGGAGGAAAAAACAAAACAAAACAAAACAAAAACAGCCCACAAAAAATTAAGATACAAAAATGAATAAAGCACTGAGCAGTTCTTTTGGAAATAATGTATTACTGTATGCTACAGAACATCAAAGCATTATATACAATTTTCAAAAAATGTAAGGAAATTCTCATAGGATAATACTGTGTAATTGAAATACATAGTTTATTATTTTAATTCAAATTAAATACTATACATTGCTCCTAAATTTATAACCTTTAATGTATTAAAATTTAAGCCTTCATCCATAGCAACTACATTTCCAAATGTCTGAGTTACAGAAATATTTTGAAGATAAAATAGAAAAAATGCCACTATTTACACAGATGTGGCTTTGAAGAGAATTTTGTCCTTGACATGAGACGAAGATAATAAAGCATTACCTTTGTTCTGTTTTGCTTATGCTTTGGTACCATTGCCTCTGATGCAGGTGCTGTTTATGCTGGTGACCAGGTTTAGCTAAACATGTCTAAATACATCAAAATGTAGAAGAGTTGTTTGTTTTCCATCTCTTTATAACATTGTTTTATTCCCGTTTTTATCAGATTTTGTTCTGTGCGTAGAGCTGCTATGTGTATGGCTTTTGACAAACAAAATCACATGGTCAGTGCTGACGAATATTAACAAAAATCAATATAATGTGTTAAATAAGGTATATCACTTGTATGTTTCAGAGGCATACTGAGAAACTAGGCTGTAGTTGGTTTAGGCTTTGATCTTTTTGCTTTGGTGGTGTGGCCTTATGCACCCTCAGCTTAGCTTTGTTGGGGCCATTGACAATTTATGCGATCAGGGCCACTGTTTGTGGTGCGTGTTGTGTTCAGTTTATCATCTGTTGGGAATATTTATTTTTTCTTCCTTGCTAGTACAGCATGGCTTGGTGGGGAAAAATGGAGAAGAGGTCCATTAGAGTCGTACCCATTGTAAATTGTAAATTTCAAAGACTCATTGCTACTCAGGAATGAGGGAGCCCTTTCACAAAACAGAGTTACCGTGATAATGCCTAGACCTATGGATAACTCAGATGGTGGCTACAGAAAAATGTGGGTTGAAGACAGAGGAATTTTACATATATCTGAATAAGAAGATACGGTTGCAGATTCTCTGGCCTTCATATCCTCTTCATGTTATCTGTATATTGCAGAAGTAATATCCGTGCTTCATATCTGCAGATGTAGAAATTAAAAATTCTCTATTTCAGTCATCAATTATAGTACTCCCATTTCCTATAGACATCATTTAAGACATAGGGACTTAAACAGTGTGCAAGCACAGATAGCTTGTTTTCCTTTTTGCTTTCTAGAGAACTACTTCTGTTTTTTTTTTTTTTTTTTTTTTTTTTTTTTTTTTTTTTTGAAGCTTACAAAGGAAAAAAAGTTAGCAAAAAGTGTCATGCCTAAAATGCCCTTTGGACTGTTGTCCTTTTCTTTAGAATATTTTTTTTCCTAGTTTTTACGTAGTGTGACTAAGTTTAACAGTTTTTTCTTTCATGGTGCTTTTGTGTCTGTGAATTAAATTTGTGTGAAATTCAGTGCATATTGAACAGATAAACTTTAAACCAGCAATGTTTCTTCTACCTCAGGCAATTTTTTATTTTTGGCTTTCAATGTGTGGTTAGCCTTGATGTTTTATGTAGAGCTATTGTTAGAAGTTTGTTTGGTATAACATATTCTTATTGATTGAAATGTGTTTACTTTCCTGAGAATGAAAATGGCAATATATAATTTAGCTTCCACTTAATTATCAGAATATTTGTAAAAAATGTGGGTTGTAAAAGGCATCTCAATTCACAGAACAGAGAATAGAAAAGGGTAGTTAATTTTTTTTTTGTTTGGTTTGGTTTTCAGGCATTGTTGAAAGAAACGCTATACTGAGATAGATGTCTGTTAATTGCTGATAACTTCTCATAGCAGAGTTGGTTCATTAATCTTGTGTATGTTTATTATGTTGGTTTATTAATTTGTATGTAAGAAGACGAGAGTAACTCATCACAGAATGGGACTAGAAGTCCAGAAATTAGATATTTTGACAAAATTTAAAAAATAAAAAGGTTATGATTTCCTATTTCTAGGATACTAAGAAAGGAGAAAGAATAACATATACTTCAGAGTTCGACAGCCTGTCTGTGATGCTGTGGGATCTCCCAATGATTTTGTGAAAGATTTAATCTGTTGTTAGTGGGGGGGGGGGGGGGAGTTTAAGGTAATACGTAAAGGATGAAAATGAAAGAAATGTGCATTAGGGAATGATGGGTATTAAACTTACAGACCTTCTTGCATTTTCTGAAGTGTAACAGCGGCAACATTTAACTGGAGGCAAGATCAGACCTAAGCATTCAGGTCCAAAGTGGAATCAGAAGAGAGCATGTGGAAATAGCTGATCTTGGGTAGATTTCTGTGAGATGTCAGTGGAAGGCAGAAATGCAGATTGTTGGCTCTTTTCTAACCAAAGTGGCTTGCCAAATGTTTTAATCTCTGTAGAAACGTATAGGAAAAAAGAGAGAAGACCTGAGACTATTGAGGAGCTCAGCAGAATTGTCATCAGAAACTTCAAGTGATTCTTTATGCACTCAGGCTGCACTTCTGCTTCTTCATTTGGTCCCTGATTGTTGGGATCGGTCCCCCAAAAGGATGACAAGTCCCTTTTTGGCACAGATCACCTGTTTGTACTGTAGTTAGCAAATTAATCATAATAGCAGTACAGGATCATCTACTTTAGAAGATAAAATCTAGATGAACCTGAATTTGCTGTCTGCAGTAACAGTTTGGAGAACTACCCATCTATCCTGCTGTCCTAGTAATCACCAAGACCATAGCCGTGTTTTAGAATTGAAGGACTTTAAGGGTAAGCAAGGAAACATCACAGAGAATTAAGAGACTGGAAGCCTGCCATCTCCTCATTTAGGAAGGTCCCAAACATTTTGCTGGAACTCTAATTGAAAATCAGTAATTGCTCTGAACTAAGATGCTTTTCCCAATTCAGATCAAATCTGCAAAGTCATACTCAAGTTTTATTCCTCAGTAAGGAATCCACTTAAAAAGAAATCAAATGTGACCCTTTTGGAATAGGAATATGCAACATCTGCTGTGAAGAGAAATGCAGCCTTTCTAAAGGGTAAATGATACCAGCTGAACTAAAGCAGCCAATGATACCAGTTCTTATAAACCTGAGCAGGGGACAACTTGACCAGGAAAAGCGCTGAGATACTACAGGTGACAAAGCTTATTAAGGCTCTGTGTACTGATGAGGAATTCCAGGCATATACCTGACTTGTCATTCCAATATAAATTGATGACTGAGTGAATTGACTCTGGGTCAGATCTCTCATTCATTTTCATGACCTGTTGTCTTGGTGATTAGCTGGGAGCAGACTCGAAGGCGACTAAGACTTCTAGGAGTGACACAGAACTTTGGAAATTGCATCCTGAATTCCCTATGGAAAGGAAAAGAAAGTGAGAATGCTTTGGATATAGCTCTGGAAGAAGAGAGGTAGAGAATAGGTAGAGCTTTCATTAAGGTTTTAGTGTTATTATTATTATTATTTATATAAATAAGGCAGGGATACCTTCCACCAGACCACGTTGTTCAAAGCGCCATCCAACCTGGCCTTGAACACCAGGGATGGAGCATCCACAGCTTCTCTGGGCAACCTATGCCAGTGCCTCACCACCCTCTGAGTAAGGAATTTCTGCCTAATATCTAATATAAATCTACCCTCTTTTAGTTTAAAACCATCACTCCTTTTGAATTGTTACACGGAAGTGTTACACCACACGTTCATATTTTTTTCATTTAACAAGAATTTGGAATATTTTGCTAAAAATTTGGAAAACTAGTTGCTATTTCTCTTTGGGAGAGTGTGTTTATGAAGATGAGAACAAGATAAATATGAATTGTGGCATGTGGTTGATGTTTAAAATGGGATTTAACAAAAACTATGCAAGTTTACAGTTCATTATATTTTTATGAAAAAATCTCTGAAGACGTTTAAAGTAGGGCTGTAGTTCTACGGTGCTGGTGTAGATATTGTAATGTAGTACTCTACCTTCAAAGAAAATTATAGTATTTAAACTGTTTATACCAACTGAATTTGAAATGATGACACTATAAGATTCTAGAAGTATATTGCTATACAATGCAAGTACAGGATTTTAATTATTCTCTGATGATCAAGAATTTTGAAAATTGAAATGATATGTATTATGGTCAATGTGTTTTTTATGCTCCTAATTATATTCTACTGTCAGTTGAAGGGATGTGAGTATAACACTAACAATGTGTATTTTCAACTCATTTATTCCTTTAATAATTTGTGTGGTACATTAATAGACGTAGTTTACTTTTAATGTGCTTTGTGTGAAGTCCTTATGTTAAGAAAATGGAGAGATTATAGGAAATAATTGGCTTTGCACATTGTATTTTTTTATTGTTTTGTCCCTTTGAAGATACAAGGCTTCATAATCACATCAAAGTATTAGTGATGACCTATTCTTGTAAAGTAAGTCAAGTAATCATATCCACATTATTTAATTACATGATTTCAATGGAAAAATAAGAGACTACAGTGGGAATTGGAGGTATATAACAGGAAGGGAAATACAAGAGCTTTCTGTTTCTTAAGACTGGTTTCAAATCAGGAAAAAATAAAAACAAAATCATGTTGACAGCATTTTCAGACATATACAGAACAGTTAAGTAATTTGGCAGAATTGTTATCTTTGATTTGAAGAGAACCAGATTTGGCCTGCCTGGACTATAAAAATGACAGATGCAAGATTTTGAGAGTGAGATTATTCAGACTATGCTGAAGATAATTGGTAGTTCATACCTATGAAATATGGTAATTCACTTAAGGAAATAGAAATTATATTATAGGTTATAATGTTCTTGATGTGTCCTGTTACTGAATGCGTAAGCTCCAGGTAACCCATGCTTTGAGCTATGCATGATTAGTGGTATGCAAGCTGCTGTAAAATACAGAACATCACCTACACAGACAGGCAATTATTTTGCTGGGCATGAACAGAGAGCTATTGCTCATACCCATACAGCTTTCCCACCCTCACTGGTTAGGTACCAAGGCAAATCAAGTTTGGGATCCTTTGGTTTTGGTAGTAACCTCTTTGTAGTATAGTCTCTCTCCCTCCCCGCACCCCAGTTTGTACAGCAGCAGTGAGAACAATCATATAATTACTTAGCTACTTACTCTACTGGTGGAAGTTGTAGGCAGATGGTGAATGGCAAGCTGGAGATGATTATATAGTAAACACACTGATCTCTATAAGAAACATCCCAGGGAAAACATATAGGGCAGGTATGAAGAGGATTTAGATGATCAAAACAACAAGAGAATGAAAAAAGACTGAATGTGATTGGGTGACTTAATATGGGGTTATCAGAAGTAGGAACACTTCCTACATAGTTAAGTATAACCGTCTATTTTTTAAAAGAAAAGAAATTTCCTAGTCCACGTATGATTCTAAAAAGATGTTTCAAACCAGAAGGAATACCTGTTTTTAGGGCTTTTGAAGTTGTTCTTACAAAACACTTGTTTTTGATTGAGTGGTAACTGGAATGGGTTTTTGGTCTCCAAAATTAGAGAGACATCAAGATGACAGGTCTAAACAATGAGTTACTTCAGTAATGTAATATTTTAAAACAATCTCCATTCCTAAAACACAGACAAACAGGAGCTATTTAAAAATTGAGTATTACGCACAGAAAAGCCTTGATTTATTTGCTAGATTTCTCTGCTCTGCCTAAACAGATCAGATAGCATGTTGGGGAACAGATTTCCTTTCCTGTGAAAATTAAATTCAAATCCAGAGTTTTCATTTTGTTTATTTTCCAGCCAGGAAAGGAATTAATCTAATAATGATAATAATAGTGTGGAAGAGAGGAGGAATATGAGGCTGTGGTGTCCCAGTCTTTCTCTCATTGTTTTTGACCAAGTGAGTTATTTGTGTTTGTGTTTGTTGTAGTGTGTTTACTTTGATGTGAGCTGGAACATCTTGGGCAGAGAGGCCAAAGTAGTGGTTCCATGATGATGGTGGAGAGGACAGGGGAGGAGAATCTCCTTTAGTGGTAGCATTTGTATCAGGTTCATGCAGTACTTGATCTCACTGTCTGTTGCTGTGCTGCCCATTTGCTTGCCATGTGCTCCTGTTCTCTGTCTCATCCTGGGTAAGACAGCCATGTCTGTGCATTTAATCAGTATATTAATCTAAGGAAGAATATTTCTTGTTTTGGGGGTTAGCCTTCCATTGCTCTTGCTCTACAACCAACAAACGTTGCTCTATCAACAAATTCAGTGCAAGAATGGCAGTGGAAATGTGTTGATGGGACCAGAAATAAGGAGGGGAAGGTGAGGAGAGGGGCCTACATCTTTGGGCAGTGAACCAGTTATGGATTACACATCACATAAAATTGCATCACAAAATAGTTTACATCTCTGAAAATCAAAGGCCGACTTAAGCCAGCAGACCCAGGTTCATATATACTCTGACTCAGAGTATATATGAACTAGAAAAGATGTAAAGCTGGTGAGATTTGATAGTACAGTCAATCTAGTCAATCTAGTCAATTTAGTGTCTTAACTGTACCCAATAGACCTTCTGCGCTCTTTTCTTCCTCCCATCCTGACTGCATTTCCACCACTCCCCACGTGCAGTCACTGTTTTGACTCCACATTGAGCTGCGCTGGGGCAGAATAAGTGAAGGCAGAGGCAAAACTGTTTGTTTGTTTGTCCGTCTACTGTTCTAAACTTGGTGAGAATCAGTCAAGGCATGCCTTTGCTTTGGGTTTTCTTCCAAAATGGAGGAAAAAAGTGTCCTTATGTCAGCCTAAGAAGTGAACTGAGTTGTGCTTTATTGCACTGAAGCAGTTGCTTTTATTAATTTAAGCAAGAACAACAAAAGAAAAATCAGATGGAAGGGTAACTCTTCCTCAACAACTTGCAGAAAGACTGAGTATTTCTAACAGAGCTCCTAGATTTTCAGGGATTGGTGAATAGCCAAGAAAATGCTCATGTCTGCCTCTTTACAATATTTCTGTTTCCTTGTAGCTCTGTCATCATTAAGACCTGGAGGGGATATGTAGTTAACAAATTATGCTATTGTTTGTGCCCAATGAAAGAGATAGTGGTGTCTTAGGAATGTCTCTCAGATATCTTCTCAGGTTTCTTTTCTGCTTTTGTGATTTCTTTTAGGTACTGAGTGTTCTGAAAAGTATTTATTTCAATATAAAATCTCAAGTACATCTATGCGTTGCAAACCTCTGACTTTAATAATGTCCCTGTTTTAAGTCCGTGCTCTTGTATTATGATGGTTTTGATTTGCTCTAATCCAAGTACCAGCAGAGTGGTATAATAGAATATTCAATGTCTGCTTAGCTTTAATCTCTGAGTTAACTCTATTCCTCTTGGAGAACTGTGCCCAGTATTTTATTTATTTTGATAATGTGTGCTACTTGACAGAGTGAATCTCTGTTATGAGTATCTTTGCTGTGACGTTATTTTACCTAGGCTTCTGAATACCTTAAATGTGATTTAAATTTGCCCTTTTGCTTTAACATCTTTTCTTCACCCATGCTGGTCTCTCAGACATGAAAGAATAATGAATTTATGTATTTAATATAATTGTGACAGAAGAAGGTGACCGTTTTGTAAAATTAGGTATTTCTAGTCTTTCTAATATTTCTAGTCTTTCTACTTAGAGTCAGAAAACTTTTTTCTCCTTGATTAGTCAACAACATTACTCTTTCCATACAGTTGCTTGCTTTTTAATTAAATCAGATATATTGATTTGAGAAATCTCAACAGCACATTAGTGGTTTTCTGTGTGTGTTTGTGCATACGTTACTAAGTCTGATATTATTTGGGACTTTCAAGATGAAGGTATTTTAATGATTTTCATCTTCTTCCTTATAAGGCTATTCTGATATAACACTGGTGTATTTGATGAAACAATTGCCTGCATAGAACTGATCTTATCCTACTTTTAAGTTACTTCTTGTTATTTTAACTTACACTTTGGAAGGAAATTTGTTCTGCTGTAGGCTTGCTAATACATTGCAGCAGATAACATTGCGTGAACAACAAGGGAATTTTTGTTTTTCTGCAAAATTGCATTTATTGAACTGAATTAAGAGAGTTCAGGGTCTGCAACTTCATATCCTCAATCACCTGGCTAGTACTTTGACTCCAGGCAGAAGCTGGAGTTCGTTTTATGAAACATGAAAAAGCTTTTAAACTAATGACTTTGAGGGAAAACATCAGCAAAAGTGGGGACACCTGCTGTTAATAAAAGTGCCTGCACATTCATCAGACTTGCATCCCCAGTAGAGGGAACCGTGGAGTAAAATCCTGACCACTATTGTGGAGATCCTATAGGTGGCAGCAGTCACTGCAATTTAGGAGGTTAACAATGGAATGATTTACAGGTACGAGAATAAAGATGTCATAGCTAAGCTAATGGGATCTTTATACAGAAAAGTGCTCTTCTTTGAAATATGATAAATGAGAATGCCCATTAATTGTTACTTTGCCATTAAGGTTTAAGTTGTTCTCTGTCTATAAGTTATATTTTCAATACTGTTCATAGACAGGATTTTAATGTCATGCTGTGAAACATCCTTCTTTGAACAGCCAAAGGGAAAGACCTGATGGTGATTAAAAAAAAAAAAAGGGGGGGGGGGGGGGGGAGAATAAACTCTTAATTCTGGTGCTGGGATTAAAAATTCTATGCTGCCATTGTAATCTGTTCTTTGATAATGGTGTAAATTAAACAATGTTACTTTACATTTGAGAAGCCTGGCTGAACCCAGGTTATCTTTCTAAACTACATTTATATTTATGTTTGGTTCAATCTTTAATAATACAGTTGTTACACTTCAAGCTCCCTGCGTGAAGAGTCCTCAGAACTGAGGTAGAGTATTTACTGACTCATTTTTACTCTGTAGAGTGAAGGAGAGATGCTTGCCATTTCAACTTCATAGTTAAATTATGCCAACTTATTAGTTAAATTATGCCAACTGAATATGTGCTGCTTGTAAGTATTGTGTATACTATGGGCAAGTAGCCGTGTTACTTTGATTTTTAACCTAAAAACAAAAAACAAAGCAAAACAAAAAAAAAACAACCCAACCTTTTACAAGTGGCAGGTGAATTGAATTTGATCTTTTTTTTTTTTTTTTTTCCAAGAGAAATACCAGAGCAAAGCAATGTCATACCCTGCTGCTGAAAAACTGTATTTTTTCCTTTATGTTTTTATCATGCAAAGTATTTTTACCCATTTTTTTTTAAAACTGTGTTGAAAATCATTTAAGCTCATCTCTTACTTGTTTTAAGAAGAAATGAGTATAATCACCTTACCCATTGTATCATTTCAAATAAAATAGTATGAAGTGGGCTTTCTAATATGGCAATGAAACAATAAATAAAAACTGTTTGCTCCTGTATCAGTCTGGATCTTTTATTCTGGATGAATGCATTGTTGTACCCTCCTACATATATAAATACATTCTCCTTAAATGGAACATTAGTCTAGCTAGCATTTTTCACCGTTAAATCCTTCACCTGTTCTTTAGGATGTACCTATCATGTAGGTGCTATATAATGCTGGAAACTTCTGGATAATAGTAGTTTGTTCAATATCACTGGAAGATAAAATGTCAAAGAGAGGTATCAATGAGTCCCCTCTTCAGGTAAGAAAGTAAAAATAAATCTTTTTTGTTCTGGGTTTAACAGTCTTACTGTGCTCTAATGGATGCTTACAATATAATGAAAGTACGAGCTTAAAAGGTAGCTGTGCAGATTTTGGATTTTATTTTGATATGCCTTATAGTCCTATGCTGAGTCTATAGAAAATAATATATACATTTTAGTATTCAAAAAAGTGTATTTTTAATAGAGAAGTACTGCTTGTTACCATATTCACCGAGACTTTCAGCTAGTGTGTTTCTAAACCACAAGTGAGATAATAAATGATTTCATATGGCCTTTGAAGCTCAACTGTTTTCAGTGAACTAAATAGAATCATTCATCAATCAGGGGCAGAATTAATATATTGCTTTTAAATAGTCCTTAAAACCTCTGAAAAATGTTTTATGGAATGAGACAGCCCCAAAGCAATTTATTAGTCAAATCTTGTTTGACATATTTGTGGCAGTAGCTCTGTTTGGCATACTTCTGTGGGCCGGCTGCATGAATCAGGTGAGCAGGATCAGGACCTCTCCATGGTTTTTGTCTTTTTACAGGCTGTAGCTGTACATACATAGCATTCCTTTCTTGCTGATAGACAAAAGAAAAATACATTTTAAGTGTTTGAAATTATGGATAAAACTTTCCAAATACTCAAAACATTAATTAATTGCTGCACAGCTTTTCATCCATGTTGACAGTGAATAAAACTGACAATATTGTAGTGTTGTTTTCTTAACTCTCATCGATTATTTTCTTAATTCCTCTTCATGTTGTCAATTGTTCATTGCTAAATATTATTCAGTAATTACGCAAGTAAGCAACATTATGTTAATAACAAATTGATTCAGATTTTTTTTTTTTACAAAAATTTATTTTTCTTTTAATTCTTCACTGTAATCAGTGACAAGCAAACAAAATAGTTGTTGCTGTGTGCTTTGTTCTTTATGTGAATGTCAATCACTCACTTCTCTGCACCTAAGAGAGTTTTAGTTTTGAGAACAGTAGCATATGACTTGAATTCTGTAGAGCATTAAAAACATTTCTGAGAGGTGATGAACACTCAGCTTAAGTCAGTGTAAGCAAGTAATTTGGCAAGTGGAAGCAGATCATTAGATCAAAGCAGTCTGTGCTAAGGCTTATATGCCTACATGGTTGTGGTTTAGTTCAGGGATTTAACCTCAAACTAGTGTTTTAGGTTAGTTTGAGGTCTTCATCCAGTGGTCACTGGATGAAGTGCCCCTGCCATAAGAGTGATTTGAAATTGTTTAAGGGACCAGTCATTGGGTTGGACCTGTACGTCCCTGTTACAGTACATTTGATGCACACCTAGGGTTGAGCTTCCAACTGCGTGTCCTCTGAAAAGTAGAGACACCAGAACTCCTCCATGAAGTGGGCACAAATGCTCAAAGTGAGGACAGTTGGAAGATATAATTCACCTCAAACCAGAGCACTTCTGTAGTTGCAACCTCATAATTCCCGTAGACCTCAGTGTTCCAGAGGATGGAGAGAGTTGGTACTTTGGGAAATATTGGAGGGAAATAATTCTTCCTAAAAGATTATGAAAATCAGAATGTATTTTGGGCAAAAACTTTTTTTTTTTTTTTTAATTACTTTTAAATTTAACAGGTAGATTATTTTTGTACAGAGTGTAATTGCAGGGATGTTCCAGAAGTAGGTTTAAGCACTATGATTGTGTGTGATATATTTTAAATATATAAATCCAGGGAAAGCTCTATCTTCATATACAAAGGACAATTTTATTGCAAGAAAGCTGATATGAGTTATTACCTTGCATAAAATACTCATGGAAATAAGCTGCAAAAGGTCATCAGTGAAAGGATATGAGTTTAGTTTCTCTGAACCATGCTCTAGTAAGTGCAGCGTGTTTTCAACAGTTCTCTTGTATTAGTGCTTCCACCGTGAAAGAGTCACTTCTTCCTGTCCTCATATGGCTTCTTCTACATTGTCACCCACAGGGGATGTCTCCTGAAGGTGATGTCTCCTGTAAAATCTTTTCTTTCAGTTCTGCTGATAAGAAATAAGCTTAATGAGATTAAGGAATAAAATCGGACTGTTCATTTATTTGGAAAAAAAAAAAAAAAAAAAGTATTGCATTATAAAATATATATTTTATGCCTCTATCTGTGTAGTAAATGTGTATTAATGCCTGTAAGCACACCCTATGTCTTCATGTTTGTGTCAGCTGTGGCTACCATAAAAACATTAGGAAGTCTGTACTGTATTGGATCTCAGGTCTGAAACGGTCTCCTTTTCTAGAGAGGTCATTGGTGATGCTCCAGGAAAGAATATAAAAGACAAAAGGTATGGAGTGCCAATTCCTCTCAGGCATCCTCATGGCTTGTGTAAATTTGTGGTTTAGGAACATCTTCAGGCAAAGATGATGCCTATTTTATTGTCTTTAATAGCTTTTGTGAGGTATCTTTCTTCTGTGAATAGTATGAATACTTTCAGGATTTACTTGCACATCCGAAGGCAGGAAGTTCCTCTTTTTCAACCATGAGTTAAGTAGAGGAGGTAGAAGAGTAGTTTTTCATGTTTCTTTTACTTTGCTGCTATGTAGGTAGATTCCTATAATACAGATGAACAACATTATTAAAAAAATAAAACAATGCTACAGATTAAGATAATAACATTCAAGTGACATCTCTACAAAGAAATACCACACTTGTGCACACCTTACTCAAATGAGAAATTCTTCCAATCACAAGTATTTATTTCTGACTGTGCTGAGACAGTGTGTATGACCACAGAAAGAAACATTAATTCTCCCAAGAGTATTATGTTTCTTCAGTCCTGCAAATTGCAATTACTGGGACACAGAAGCAGCAGCCCCCAGAACTCAGTGCTTATTATCATCTCTTTGTACCACGGACAGATCCCAGAAAGGTTGAGGATCTGGCTTTCAGAATTCCAGTAACTGCTTTACTCTTTCCTTTTCTTGTTCTTCTTGCAGTGCAGCGGGTTCTGAAAGGAATATTTCTTAGAATTCGTCCAATACTGGCACTGATTAAGGTAGTGGCTAATAATTCAGGAATGCCCTAAAAGAAATATAATGGTAAATATTGTTTATATTTTTATTCAGTTTAGGATCAATATATGTGATTCAAATCTATTTCTTATTTTGTAAACAATACTTTATTTTGCATCCTAATAACATGTTATACTTATTTACACAGATTTTTATTTTTCATTTTATGATACTTCCGTTTGTTTTTTTCCTTTTTCATTTTTGTTTCAAATTTTATTTCATTTTATTTTATATTTCAAATATAAATTGCCCAGACAAACCTCTGTACTACTGATTGCTTTATGTGCATCAGTTCTATTTATGTGTTTAATTATTTTTCTAGAAACAGTTAAAATACTTTAATGCCTATGGCTCAGAACATTTTTTTTTTTCTGTTAGAATTGTCATTGCTCTTGCGGAACAACATCTATAGGGATATAAGTAACTTGTACTCAAGCAGAAACCGTATTTGGGAATTTAAGTCATCATATATTAAATATAAATTAAAAATAACATTCCATTTGTTCTTTTGACCACTATTTCTTGTTAAATAGGTATCTTTACTGAGCTATATACAAGAAGAAAGGTTTTCCTCAAAATAGTACAATTAAATAGTATGTATATCTTAGCACAACATGTTTTAACAAGGATGATGTTGGATTTGTCTAAATTAATACATATTTGCCAACAAGAGTTCTGTATTGTTGGATTCTTTTTTGATGTTTCCTCAACTCAGTCTGTTCTGAACCACTCTGCTGCTTGCAAATCCTATGTGACGTTTCTTTTGTTTTCCATAAAATGAGTAGTTCTACAACAATAATAATATTTATACAAATTAAGAATCTGGCTGCATGTTATCTTCTGAATTGTGAAAAGATGATTTGTTATAATTGTCTCTCCTATATCTGGAATTTGCTCTGTATAGTTGGAAACTGTAAGTTCTTGATTTAACTTTTATCTATTATTGCTATTTATTTTCTTTATTGCTTCCTGTGATTAACTTAATCTTTAAAGTTATCTTTTTAACTTTATTTATGGGGCTTTAAAAGTCCAGATAAGTCTATCATTTTTCTTTTATACATTGTTGATAAACTGCCTAAACAAATCTCTTCAGTCTACTAGAATTCTTTTCCTCTCAAAATATGCCATGATACTGTTTTATCACACATACTATATATGTATCTTTATCATTTATATATGTATCTTGAATTATTTTTCAGCTGAGGTACTGAGGTAATGATTCTTCTACCTTCTAATTTACTGGGGGTAATGATTCTTCTGCTTTCTAATTTTCCTGAACAGAGTTGGTCTTCACAGTGGATACAGTCCTTAGTTATGCTCACTTTAAGAGGGCTATGCAATGGGAAGGTTGGGAGGAAGTAGAAGCACGGAAGTAGAAGCACATAAAATAGTAGTGAGTATTTAAGGCCCTATTAAGATACTCCCAAGGAAAATATGTATTATGGCTTTTTTTTTTTTTTTTTTTAATTAAAGTAATAATCAGTTTAAAGGCCAGAACATAATTTATTGTAGAAGATGTTTACTACCACTTACAACAAGTATTATTGTCTTAAATTCAGTAAAGCTTTGACTAACTAGGTGCTGGACAACACGTTTTAAAAATTAATTTATTATATGTTATTGCTGTAACAAACTTTTTTTTTTTTTTTTTTTTTAGTATGCACATATTGTCTTGGTTGTGATTGTGTCCATACTAGATAATGGAGCATTTCTAACAGATGAAGGGTAGAATGAAGTAGGTTGAGGTCAAATATATTTCCCTTCTCTTTCAGTTTCTGGTTCCTCGGTGTTTATATCAATCCACGTACTGTAATGAATCATTTGAATTTGATTTCCACAAAGTATTTATCATTTTTTCATTAGGCAATGGCAATAATTTTCCATTTTAGAAACCTATCTTTAGTAACTAGAACAACTGGCAACAACTGGAAAAAATAGTAATTCCATTTTGTCATGGAAAATAGAAGGATCAGTTTTGAAAGCACATTCAGTGTGAACAGTAGTATCTGAGAGTTAGATATAGCATTATTAATATTAAAATATTAAAAATGTGTTGATTTGGGTTGATCTGAAATGTGTTGATTTGGGTTGATCTGGGTTAGTTGTGATGCTGAAACTGACAAATGTATTTGAGGTAAACAATCAAAACTCTTTAAGAAAGTGTAAAATTCAAAAATGTGGCATGGGAAGTTGTTTGGTTGAAGGGTTAGTAGCGGTATATAAAACAAAGACAAACTCAGAAGAAATAACTGCTGTGTGATTTAATAGAAGTAGGACTGCTATTTCTGAAATTAAGAACATTCACTGCCTTGTCTCACGTAGTTGTCTTCTGTGGAGGGGCTTGTAAGTCTGAAATCTCTCAAAATAATTGATTTGCCTCATAATACATGAACCTAAAAGGGATGCTTTACCAGTATTGGCACATGTCTAGCCAGAATCTTTGGGTATGGCAATGAATGAGTCTCTGTAGGTTGCCTTCCCCTCACTCCAAACTTTTTCCAGCAGGGAAACTGACAGGGATGATAGGTCTCATGAGTGAAGCATTGGCTTGAGTCTCTGAAGACTGGAGTTTGTTTCTTGGCTCTGCTATTGCATGCTTTTGTAACCTTGTGTTGATAATGTGGGGTGGATTCAGAGACCAATGAAGTTAGTAGTAGCACTTCTATTTGTGTTAGACTGGGCTTATTTGAACACTTTACTCTTTATGTTGTACTCCATTTTCTAATCTCTTTGTGAGTTATATTCCTTTCTTTCTCCCTTCTCCTTTCATTTTTCATATTAAACTCTTAAGTCTGATAGGGATTACCCTTAGCTATATGTTTTTATAATTTAAAAAACATCAAGGTGTAGATGAGGCCTCTGTTTTTGTAATAACTGTTGATACTGCAGTTAAAGATGTGCTCTAGTTTGAGTCATTACAAAACATTTCCAAAAATTGGAAGATACACACTGGAACATCTTACATTTTAGTCTATATTAAATTTCTGAGTGCCAGCAAGAGTGGGAGCAGAACTGTTCTGTTGCCTATTTTAGGATGTAAATTGGTTTGGAAAAGTGACTGTCTACTTTCCTTCCCTCCAGCCTGAGGTGAAGTGGCTTGCTTATTGAATACTCTTATCCCTCAAAAGCCATGTACACAAGAGTGTACTTGTGATCTCTGCCTGAACTGGAATAGTGATCTACATACTGTTAAAGTGTATTTAGAGTAAATTCTCTCTGGGGTTAATAACCCTTCAACTATTCACTCTGTAGTCTAATCTTTTTCAGAACTGCCTTGTAAAAAATGCAAGACCAAAATAGCTTGTTAAACTTGTACTCCAAGGAAATTATTGTCTACTATATTTGAGGATCAAGCATAATATCTGTAGCTTTTTAATCTCTAATTTTCTATTTATTTATTTATTTAGTACAACAGCAGCTTACTCTTGTGTCTTAAGCAGGAAGGAAATGTTCTTTTTTGTTTGTTTGTTTGTTCTGTCCACCAAGTGGAATATATTATGCGGTGAATATTTTCTGCAGCTTGGGACATTATTAAAGCTTGTATTGGTTTAGTTCTATGGTATTCACTTTTTAACTTTTTTTTTTTTTTAAATCATGAAGCATTGTTGTTGCTTTATTTTCTTTATTTTGACATTCTAGTTGTCTATGAAGCAAAACACTTGATAAAACACTAATTTCTGGAGCATGTCCTCATGCTTTATTTACTGATGGTTATTCAGACTGTCCTCTATACGTAGAATTGTTAATTTCTAATGGGCTTTTTACAGACACTTGGTCTCCTGAGTACTTTATAAAATGACATTCATTTATTTCACAGTAGTTTTGTAGACAAAGTGCTGCTCTTCTTTCTTTTAAAGCTTTGAAACTTGCAAATTTTGTGGTAATACTGGCTTTCCTATTCCTAACATATTTTTTTCCAGACCATCCAGCACCCTTTGCTCTCTTTAAAACCAATTTAAGCTCAGCTGAGTAATATTGTTCTCAGCATATCTGCAAATCTAGAAATGATGGGCTTCCAATTTTTGTACCCAAAAGATGAGAAACATACAGTTAATAAGTGCTTTATGTACTTACATTCTATCAGACAGAAACTTAATGGAAGATAAAGGAATATAATTTGTTTCTTCAGAATACAATTGTCATCTTACAGTAATCCTTCTTCTTACTTCAGTTACTTTATTCATTATTGGGCATCCAACATGTGCAAAGATGTTAACATAGAGTTGAAGGATAATTCAAGCTGGAAGGGACTTCAGGTAGACAACCAGCCCGATTTCCTTCTCAAAGCAGGGTCTGGCTGTGGAGGTCAAACTGGGTTACTCTCATAGACTCAGAATATCCCGAGTTGGAAGGGACCCATAGGATCATCAAGTCCAACTCTGGTTTGAAAACCTCCAACGCTGAAGACTACACAGCTTTTGAGAGCAACTGTTCCAGTGCTTGACTGTCCTCATGGTGAGAAAGTTTTCCCTTTCTATTTGAAGCCTTTCTTGTTTTGATTTATGTCCACTGCCTCTTGAATTCCTGCTATGCATCACTTTAAAGACCCTGGCTCCATCTTCTTCATAACCTCCCTGTAGGCACTGGATGGCCCCTTACCCTTGTTGTTTCCAGGTTCCCTCAGCCTCTCCTCACAGGGCTTGTGCTCCAGTCCCCTAACCAATGTGGTAGCTATCTACTGAACTTGCTTCTGTTTCTCAGTGTCTTTCTGGCATTGCCCAACACTAGGCATAATATTCTACATGTGGTCTAATGTTCCTGGCTACATTCCTGGTGATACAGCCCAGGATGCTGTTGGTGGCCTCCTTTGCTACCAGGGCAAAATGCTGGCTCATGTTCAGTTTGCTGTCCACCAAAACTCTTCAGATTTTTTCCAGCAAAATTGTTTGCTAGCCTGTCAGTCTCCAGCCTGTATTGTTACAAGTGGCTCTTACTTCCTAGGTACTGGACTTGGCACTTGTCCTCACTGAATGTCATGACATTCCCACTGACCCATTATTCCAGCCTGTCTGTTTTTAATCCATTGGAAGGGGGGAGTATTTGTATAACATTGTTACGAATTATGGTATAATGTCACAACATGCTTACCAAAAGATTTGTAGGTATAAATTATTAACTTTCATTAGACCAACTGATGCGTTTGCATTAAATGGACAACATTTTAGGAACACAACCATTCTTCCAAAAAAGAAGCAGCAGTACAATTCAGACAGATATAAATTATAATAAGGGGTTGCTCTGCATTTAACGTAATTATGTGAATTGGGTGAGGCAATCTGAAAGGAAAAGGTAAAAGTGGAAGGGAGAACCTAGCGAGGTGATAGGATCATTAGACCTCTGGAATACAGAGATAGACCAGTAATATGATGTCTTTGAAAATCTGAAGGACTAGATGGAAATCAGGCACGAGGAGAATTGTAATAAACTGTAAAATCGGTATCTTTGCCAAGTTCCTTATTTCTTTTATCCAGGAAAGTTATGAATTTTAGATCCTAAGCACTTCTTCCAAGATGATCATCAAGAAATTCCTATACATGAAGACTGAGAGGTGTGATTTATTTATTTATTTTATTTTATGGTGAAAAATGATTTCTTGCTGGTAAATGGGTTTTATCAGTCATCAGAGTGAGTATACTCTGATATGTTGTAATTTCTTTGACATATTTTCCATGTTTAAATCACAGTTGTTATTGGAATTTGGTGCATTGCAAGAAGTACAGTGAAGAATATATGACTGATATTCTGCTGATGCTGTGTGGGGAGAATGTGTCACTGTGATTGTGTAAAGCTCCTGGCAAATTTTGCAGTTAATAGTGGGCCTAATCTGCTTCCAGTCTAGTTTTCGCTATTGGCAATTGCATTATGTTGAGAGGGAAATTTGGAAGATGTTATCTTCCTCTGGTTTAAGTTCTTATTTTAAATGATTTTCCAGGTGGGTTTTGATAGGTGTCAAAGGACAAGGAAGGGTGTAAGTTTGGTGAGATTTTCTTTTTGTGGTATGATGGTAATACTGGTGTATCTGCTGGTATGATGATCAAAAAAGTGTATCTGCTGTCAAAAAACTATCCATTTTGGATATGTGTTCTTTAGGTTAGCTCAGTTCAATCCTCCGAGCAATTTTAGTGATCTCTTGGGGTTATGTGTCATAGATCTTTTGCTTTATTTTGAAGAATGTCAAATTTTGAAGGCGCAGGTGTGTTGGTTTCCAGAATTGATGTGATGAATTGAAAGTTGCAGATTTTGGGTTGATTGTTGTGCCTGTAAAGTTAAAATTGGTGTACAGATGTTCTGCAAGTTAGTGGTTCATTCAATGTGCAGTGGAGTTAAGTCATTTATTGTTAAATGGACAATAAATCATTTGGTGGAAGTGAAGGAAAGGATGCTTTCTGTCTTCTTTATCGTCTCTTTCACTTCCAGTTTGCCATCTGATCACCTTTTGTCTGTATTTCAGTTTTTTTCCTACTGATCTGCCTGTGTGCATGCAAGGTTCTTGCAAAATGTTTCCTAGCCTCTCGTTAATTTTTCATTCCTTTTTGGCTACTGTAGTTCACATGATATGAATTTTCCCAGTAATAAAATACTTTATTGTTAGTTTAACCTATCCGTACCTGCAATAAAGGCCATATATACGCCTGTATTATTAACTAACACAAGCCAAATCTTGGTTTCTACCTAGCTGTGTACAAATGTATAATGAATTCCTGAATTTTCAGCATCTGACACACAAAATTTCTATAAAGATATTCCTAAGTATATTACGGATTTAGGCTTTCTAAGGAGGTATGTATAGAAGATTTGTGGTGCAAATATAGATGCTCAGTATTTATAGATGCTGAATATAATTGAAGTACAGTAGAAGAACCACTATTATTTACAATTATCAAGAATCTCTTCCTTGAGAGAGAAAGAAACTGGTGGTATATGTTGGATGATGGTCCAACAAAATTCCAGTGGGTGCTGTAGTTGTGGTTTTGGCAATTTGGTAAGTGGCAGCATTTTTGTTTCTGAGTGCAACAATTGTAAATTATTTACTAACTGTAGAGGTCTGTTTCCAGAGCCAATATGGCATCCTTTTTCTCATTGTTAGGCAAATATGAGATGGAAAGTAGTAATGATTGGTGAAAAATATATTTCCAGCTGAAGATGTTTCTCTGTAACCATCCAGTTATGCTACTAAAAAGTGAATGTAATTATGACAGAATTCTCTGGGGCTAAATCTGGGAGGGAATTAAGTTACGAAATTGGAGGACACAGGAATTCTGTTGACAGGAGTGATCACAAGCCTAGTATTTAATGAAACTCTCCCCTCTGACCTAAACCATATATATATATATATATATATTTAGAGAGAGAGAGAGAGAGAGAGAGAGAGAGAGAGAGAGAGAGAGAGAGAGATTGCTAGAAAGATCATCTCCTTTGATGCTACTCTTACAGAAATAACACTACTTAGGCTGGGCCAACCTAAGCTGCTTCCTGCCTTGTGTTTAGGTCCAGTCCTTTATTCAAGAATATTTCTACCTTTTTCTGCCTCTGGATCAGCTCCCTTGTAAAAGTGAGTGTGAAGTGTTTTCAGAAGTTATCAAAACAGGGGTTACAATGAATGAAATGTTTTAAACAAACTCACTGAGCCTGTAGTGTGAGGCAGTCCATTCTGTTTGAGAACAGACATGGCTTCATGTCTGTTCATTGATATTCCTCTATGCCAGGATCTGTGTGCTTTTCTTTGTCACACTTAGAAGACCATTGCTACATCAAAACTTTTTTTGCCTTGTTGTTAGCGGGATGCATTTGTCCTATGTCATCTGCAGATTTGGTACATACTTGCCAAGTCTCAGGTAGCTGTCTTTATTCTCACGCTCCTCCTGTACTGCTCCCTATGTTCCTCATTTAGAGTGCTGGGGTCTTTACTCACCAGTCATCTGGATGGATGGCTGTGCTTGAATGTATATCCATTTTTGTTAAGACAGAGGTCATGCATGATTTTTCTGGACTAAGTATCAGTTACTTTTGTAACCCTTTTCAGAGAAGGTATTATAAGAAACAAGGGCATCCTGCTAGTTTTTGTATGATTGCATACAATGTAGGTGGCAGCTTCTCTCGAAGACTGCTCTCCTCTTCGACTCCACCCCGTGCACTTGAGAGTTAGAAGACTTCCTGTGTATTGGACCTATGCAGTTTTTTTTTTTTTTTTTTTTAACCTCATAAAGAATGTATAGCTACTAGTGAAGTCATGTGGTGGGGTCTAGTTCTCTGCATAGCAGCTGCCGTATAGAAAATTGCTTTCCACATGAAAGATGCTGTGGAGTAGTCAAATCGCACTGTGACAGCTTACCACTGCAATTCTGTGCCAAGAAGACACAGAATTTTAGTATTTTCATCCATTACTTCAATTAAAAAAAATGCTTCAATAAAAAAAAATAATTTAACAAGCCAAATGACATGGTTTCATACTCGCAGCATTTGCTTAATAAAGATCAAGGATTTCAAACTTTATCATTTGATTTCATTTTTAACACGAGTAGCATTTCTTCCATACATTTTATACAAATCTTAAATATATTTTAACTTGCTACAAAATGAGAAGAAATGTGTTGCATTAAAGTGCATGTCATTTGCTTGTGCATTTGTAGGCACCAGTCATTTTATAGCAATTTTGACTTATTTTTCTGTCAGTTTGTGTTCCTATTCAAAGAGACATACAGAAACCCTCACTTAGAACAACTCTCTTAGGGCTCACTCCTGGATGTCAGTAGTGTGAGCAAAAGATGTTGTGCACAGCAAGAATAGGTCATAAAAATGTAAACTTTCAGTCATTTATGTGTATTACTCTTCTCTGTTGCTTTGTTACTCTGAAATGCCAGATATGTAATTAGGTTAGTGTGGTTTTCTTTTTGTTTTGTTTTTCTGTTTCTTATTTTTTTATATTAGCTTGGAGACAGAGGCATGGGCCTCCTTTTTTTTTCTTACATGTAGACTTTGATTTTTTTTCTCCTTCTACTGTATCCCAGTTCAACACACACTAGTCTACTTCACTATTACTAGAAGTTGATTGCGCAAACAGGTCTCTTGTAACAGTGCACAATTATCAAAATCAAATGGTTGCAGCTAGAAAAATAAAACCTGTTTGTTACAGCTGATGTATTAGCATCATTGTGTTGGCTAGGAAAAGTGCAAACTGGTTAGCAAACAAATGACTTATGGGTATCATTTTAATCTTGGCAACAATGCAGTGTATGAGTTATTGAGGCAACAATGAGTTATTGAGGCAACAATGCAGTGTATGAGTCAGATATGTCATTCTGTTTTCTTTTATCTTTGTGTCTAACCGTACAACAAATACAACCTTATAGACTATCACTGCAGCTCACTGCAGCTGCCATTCCTGTTCTTGGGTCCTTGTTAAAAATAGCTTATAGACAGAAAATTAGTAGAATACCACTTCCACCAAAAAAGGTCTTTGTATGACCCTGGAGACTTGTATGTTTTGCAATATTCTTCATTTTACAATATTGTAAATGATCTGTCTGAATTATAGACTGAGTGATCCAAAATTTATTGAACTTGCTTAATACAGTTTTTTTTTTTTTTTTTTTTTTTAGCCAGAAGTATGTTTTTATGCTTTTAGGTTAATACCTTTAAAATCTGTAATGTGGCTCTGGATACAGGTTGCCTCTTTGGGCTTCTTTAATAAAAGCATAGTGTGAATTTAGCTCCTTGGCTATGACGTATCTCTTTGTCATATGTGTGTGAAACATCAGATGTTGGCACAGGTTCATTTGGAATGCCCTTGTGGTACTGCCAGGAGAAAATAAAAAATAAATTTTGACCAATCGTACTTTGTTAATTGGATGAATTCTAATCAGATAAATTATCAACCACATCATAAATATCTAAATGTACTATAAGAAAAATATTTAATATTTGCCAGGACCCAGTTTGGAGTTTCAATTTATGATATCAAATTTTTATATATTTTTCATATTTTCTGAAAAAAGAAAGGTGAGTTTCTCATCTTATTCTCTATACATCTTGATATTTTGGTGCTGTGAACCCATTTATCTGACTAGACTGATGAACCCCCTCCCCCCCTTTTTTTTCCCTGATTCTATGTTATTTTTTGACAAGTTTGCTCAGAATTGCATGTAGTTAAAAAGACGTGAGCTCATGGCTTTGCACAGTGACATAATGATACCCTTTATTTTATATATATATATATATATATATACACACCCTGAATTTTTCCAGCACTCCTGGGTGAATACCATTTGATACTTGGGACTTGTTATTGTTAGTGTTGCCTGTGTATTCTGCAAAAACTACTTAAGAGTTTTCCTGTATGCTCTTATCTCTCCAGTGCTGGTTTTCTATCCCTGTAGTCTGTTGGCATTGCAATCTCTTGGCAAGACTTCTGTTATGTTAAAAAGGTTTTGTTTTCCTTTTAGTGGTTGTCCAGTAGCAGTATAGCCTATTTTATTATTCTGATATACCTTGTACTCTGTTGTTAAATGTACTCTGTGGTGTCTCTACTGTTGTGTTTCCAATGTGCCTTTTATGTCAGACATTTTTAGAACTTAAGAAAAGCTTAAGAAAAGCTCTTATAACCTCTTTTCTTCTAAAAAAGAGAGTCCAGCTTCAACCTTGCAGAAGAGTAACCTAAACAAAATGATCCTTTCTCCATTCTACAGCAATGCAAATCATCCTCTGCTTGGTTTGTTCAAGGCACTGACACACACACAGCACAGTCAATTCTCATAGAAAATTTCATTTTTTGAGGGTAGGCATACATAGCTACTCAGAAGCAGGTATACTTTTTATTGTGAAATAATCTCTTTAGTAAAGCAAGCAAATGTGATTGGATGTTATCTATTTTTTTATACATATGATGGTATTATCTTTGCATGAAATGTTCTTTGGGGATCCTGGTATTGTAAGAGTGAAATCTCAGTGTTTTATAGCTCTAGTGTTCTAAATCAGATAAAGCAATAAAACATTATGTATAAATGTATCTATCTATCTATACGTATATAAACAGATATATGCACATATAAAACATGTTAATTCATGGATTTTCATAGATTGTATGAATTCAAGGAGGTCTGGCATTTAATTTTTTGCTATTATGGAGTTGCAGGTAGTAGTTGCATGCAGATAAACTTACACACTTATATTAGGTATATTAGCTAGATCTAGAGTTATGGTTCACCTATTCCTCTGTGTCAGTGCCTATTAGGTATTGGAATGGGCTGCCCAGGGAAGTGGTTGAGTCACCATCCCTGGAGGTCTTTAAAAGACATTTAGATACAGAGCTTAGTGATATGATTTAGTGGAAGACTTGTTAGTGTTAGGTCATAGGTTGGACTCGGTGATCTTGGAGGTCTCTTCCAACCTAGATGATTCTGTGACATGTATTTGTAAGAGAAAATGAGAATTCTGTGTTCTTCTTTCCAGGTGAAAGGTTCCCACTTTTTTTTTTTTTTTTTTTTTTTTTTTTAGTACAGTTTTACCATCCATTATGTAAGGAATAGTCCCTTTTTCTGTCTCTAGATTTTCTATATTTTTCCATAGGTTCATAGGTTGTCTTTATCTGTTGTTTATGTCCAATGAGAAGGTAGAATTCTTTTTCTGTGGTTTTGTGAGCAGGTTTTTGGCATTACATAACAATTCTTTTTAATAGATCAAAATGAAAAAGGTACTGAATGTATTCTTATTTGTGTTGGAGAGATGCTCTCAAACCTCAGACAAAAGTAAAAGTTACTATGTGGGCTTTTATGTAATTTATACTAATTCTGTTCCATAAATTTCCAATAAACTTTCTACATAGTTAAAATTTAGTATATGTAGATAAACATAGAAAATATTCAAAGGGCCAGCAATGTTAAGGCTTGGTGGTAGAAAAGCATAGCATAGCATATTGTGTGGTTGATGACCCATCCACAGCAGGTAAGTGCAGACTCTTTCCAAACCTAGAGCAGGGAGCCCACCTCTTATTTTTATGTATTTAGTTCATCCTTTAGAATCATGTGAAGGAATCATAAACATTGAGGGCATTCATGTTTAGACAAAATGCGGGGCAGTTAGTCCACTGTGAGTTGCCAGATTATCTTAGAAAGTTGTTCATCTTCAGTTTTGAGAACTTCTACACTGAAGTATAGAGGAAGGGGAAGCTCAGATGAGCTATTGGTTGATGGTTTAAGCATACAGCATAGGAGTAGACAGGTACTCCTGGAGACTCACAGCAAGGCTTCTTTGGTCAAGAAAATCTGCTCATGCTTGACAAAACAGTCAAAACTCTGCCAAAAACTCAGTCAAAAACTGAGTACTGTGCTTGTAATAAGTTTCCATTGACAAAAATTACCATGGATTCATACCCTTTCTTTCTTACTTTGACCAGCTAAGTGGTCAAAAAAAGTGTATTTCCTCTTTTCTGATGATAAGTTAGCTTGTTTGATAAGGGCCCATGTTGGATGGCTTTTGAAAACCCAAATGCACTATGTTGTCTCTTAAGAGACAAATAGGGTTAGACTACCATGTGAAGTAAAAGCAAGGCACAACTGTGCTCGAGTTGAAGAAGTGGTCCCACTATTTTCAGAAATTCTTGAGAGACAGTGTTGTTGTTGAAGGTTATTTCCAGAATGACTCTTGTGATATCAGAAATCCAGTTCTCTGCTAGTGCTTTAATTATAAACATTACTAGCATTGATGACCTCGTATTTAAAAACAAAACAAAACAAAAAAAAAACATAAAAAATAAATAAGCTCTCTTGTCATAATCTCATAGACCTCAGTAAGGTATTTTTTTTCTTTTATCAGTAACATAACAAATTGGAAGGGATATGTATCCTCAGTTATCTTATTGGGTTATTTTATTTCTGATATATTACACTTATCTACCTAACTCCCATACAAATCGGAATATGGACTTGGAACAAATAGTAGTTCAGAAGACAAACCCAGAGATTTTTTTTTTTTTTTTTTTTTGAGAATGGTGGATTGGAATGAAAGTAGTGATATATAATACTTGGGGAAATACAACGCCATTTTTTTCCTACTGTTCTCTTGTTACCTTTTTTTACTTTCTTTAAGATGAAAAATTTCTTTTTATATAGAATTTGGTATGGGATATTTTTGTATTTAATAGCATGCTTTTTTTTTTTTTTTTTTTTTTTTTTCTCTGTGTGGTAATTTTATTGAGAATGTAAAATGGATGTGTATGAAAAACTTTTAATGGTATTAAATACTTCGGATGATTTAGCTGACTTAAATCAGCTGGCTGAAAGCTGATAGACATTCATGTCACATTATTAATCTGAATCAGATAAATGAATAGGTATAACTGTTAAGACATGAAGTTTTTATCCTTTCTTAGTGGGCAGTTATCTAAGGAGGCTGGTGGTTTCAAGCCCAAAGAACTAAGAAACTGAAAAAGAAAAAAAAAATAGAAAAAATGGTGTGGATGTTACAAATGGATAAGATGTATGTGAAAACTCTTTATGAATACTGAGGGGAGAAAGTAATATAAAGGACCTCTCAGCTTCTGAGACTGGACATAATGAAATCTAAATGAACCTTGTCTGTTGAACATGTTGATTTGATAACTTCCTACAAAATTCAGTAAGACCTTGCTTGTACTGCAAAATCTGTGTGCTTTTTTTTTTTTTTTTTTTTTTTTAACCCTCTTCCAGTTGAGTAATAGATTTCTGCTGATTCAGTAAATTGAACTGGATTATTGGCCAATAGCACTAGCTCACGTATAACATTTGTCATATCATATAGCAATAAAGGTTTGCTGTATTATTTAAATGTGAAAATATATTCCCATGGTGAAGATAACATTTCCTCAGTGCTCTAGCCATACAATCCAAATCCCAGAAGGCAGGCAGTGGGAGAATGAAGAACCACCCAATGTAGGAGAGGATCAGTTTCAAGACCATCTAATGAACCTGATAGTGCATAATTCCATGGGACCTGATGAGATGCATCCGTGGGTCCTGAGGGAAATGGCAAATGAAGTTGCTAAGCCACTATCTCTCATGTTTGAGAAGTCATAGCAGTCTAGAGAAGTTCCCACTGACTGGAAGAGGGGAAACATAACCCCTAATGTCATGGAGCAGATCCTTCTGGAAACTCTGCTAAGGCACGTGGAAAATAAGGAGGTGATTGCTGACAGCCAACATGGCTTCACTAAGGGAAATTGTGCCTGACAAATCTGGTGGCATTCAATGATGGGGTTACAGCATTGGTGCACAGGGGAAGAGTGACTGATGTCATCCACCTGGACTTGTGCAAAGCATTTGATGCTGTCCTGCATGACATTCTTGTCTCTAAACTGGAAATATATGAATTTGATGGCTGGGTAAGGAATTAGCTGGGTGGTTGCAGTTAAAGTTGCAGTCAATGTCTTGATGTCCAAATGGAGACCAGTGATGCATGGTGTCCCGCAGGAATCCATGGTGGGACCAGCACTGTTTAATGTCTTCATCGGTGACATGGACAGTGGGATTGAATGCAACCTCATCATGTTTACCAATGACACTGAGCTGCATGGTGCAGTTGACATGCTGAAGGGAAGGGATGCTATCCAGAGGGACCTAGACAGGTGCCATACAGTAATTTTGTATAAATAGCTTACTTAGGACAAATTCCTTCAAGGGAAGTCAGGTTGTGCTTCCTTTTGCCTAGACGTCAACTTTTTTTTTTTTTTTTTTCCTCCCCAGAGTAAGACCATTTTGTTTGCCTTCTTTCAGTCACTGTTAACCGTAGTTGCAGTTCTGTCTGATGAAAAATAAGTGTTATTCTGGGCCAATTCTTCTTGACCTGGATAAATTACTTTAGAGACAAATTCTTCAAGCTGTGTGGTATAAGTATGTAATCGGTTTCTTTATGGTTATCCTAAATATTTGAATATTTAGAGTTTAAATCTTTAAAAAATGTTTTTGCAATTGTAGCAGATAAAATAACATTGAAAATACATGTCTGTATGTTTAAGTAATTAAAAATTTTTACAAAATGTGTCACAAAATAGCATTTGGTGATTCAAAGTTTGCTCTGTGTGACACAAACCTTTATTAAGCCCCTTACACAGATTATTATCACCAGAAACCGTCCAGTCTTTAGACTCTCTTTGACTGACAGCCAATTGCAAGTATCACAAAACTGTTATGGACCGAGTGAAATGACATTATTTTATCTCTTACTGAAAACAGGGCTATAAATTGCACTGAAGGAAAGGTATATTATTTTCTCCAAAAACTCTTTGGCTGAAATTGTACTTCAATCTCTTCAATTGTACTTCAGTTGTACTCACTTAACATAAATGTAGATTGTTTTACAGGTTTAATAGCATTTTCATATGATCTGAAATAGGAGAACAGCATCTTCATCTCCAGAGGCATTTATTCCTCTGGGCAGAGCTCTTGTGAAATAATCCAAATTTTCTTCAAATCCAGAAGTATAACTTTTTTTTTTTTTTCCTTTTAAAAGGAAGAGTATGCACGACATTAAAATGATACAGCAATATAAGATTCTTAATTTTCTACTCTCTAACTCTGTGGTAATATTAGTCTGTAGTCAAACATCAAAGACTACGTAGCAGAATCTTTATTTTTAAATGTGATGTGGTAGATGTTACGTTGAAAAATTGCTCTGTAAAGTAATACTTGATTTTGTGTATGGAACTTTGCTTTCTATTTGAACAAAATACGCTTTCTTTTCTATGTCTTCTGATCTTTTAAGTTAACTGTACCGTTATTTACTGGTTCATGATTTTGAATATATCCAAGAATTATTTAGAATTTATACAAAATGCAGGAGTGTTTTTCCTTTTTTTTTTTTTTTTTTTTTAAATCCACTTAATAACTAAGGATTCATGGATTCTTCATCTTAAATTCAGGATTGCAATAGACTTTTAGGTCTCTAGTCATAAATCGTATTTGCTGGCCAACTAATATATTTCATTTTTTTGTGTGACTGTAATGTGTTGACCATGGCCATATATTGATATTTTTGGGCACTGCTGATTTTTTGTTTCTTTCAAGGTAGCATATGTGTACAAATTCAAAGCAGACACTGACATACAGGCATACTCACAGCAAAGATACAGAAGTAATAAATTTTCACACTCAGTAAAATTACTATTATTTTTTTTCTATACAAAGTTAGAATCACATTTTGTATCACTAAAAACAAAAAAGGTTTTGCTTTAGGAAAATTTCAGTGTCTTGTATTCAGTATTTGTGACTAGTAGTATTTTGGCATTTGGGATTCAAAAGGAAATCCAGTAGGTCTGACAATAAATAGTGAAATATAAATTTTGACATAAAAATAGTTAAGTAGTTGGGTCCCTCACCTACATGTTCTCTGTGTGTATGTGTTTTTGTTTGTTTGTATTTTTCCCCTGTGACTTCGAGATCCTTTGTTTTTATCATGTCCATGTTGTTTGCATATATGAAGTTTCAGTTTTCCCAGGTCTTGTGTGTCTCTTCTTCTTGACCTGGTGCTTAGAGACATGGTTTATTGAGTTATATTGGTAGTAGGGTGATGGTTAGACCAGGTGATCTTGGAGGTCTTTTCCAACCTTAATGATTCTATGATTCATTTAGATTCCAGACTTAAAAATAAATTTGTATGTTGAGAGGACCTTTGTGAAACTGCTTTTGTTGTTAAGATTAGAAACATTTATGTTCTTTCTGTAGAGAAAATTTCTTCAATGTGGAGGGGTGGAAATGGGGATTGGCTGCTGATAGGGCTTTAGGAATAAGAGATGTTCTATATTCTATGAGAAAATGTTCTTGATGATGTAGGTTTGTCAAAGAATTCCCTCTGGTCTCTGATAACATATGCATAAGCAACTCATTCTTCATTAATTTATCAGGCAAGGTACCATACGTATTTCTTCGCAGCGTTTCTATGAAACAAATGATCCTAAATGTCTAACTGCTTTTTAGTGGCTGAAAGGTTTCATGGAGGTCTGTTGTTGTTTATATGTATATGGAGAAAATGTCAATATGGAAGTAATTTGAGAAATTTCAACAGTTTCAGCAATAGTCATCTAGAAATTGAATGAGTTGGAAATACAATATCCCAGGGCACCGCTGCATATATAATGTATATGCAGCATATGGTGAGGTCTTTTTCAAAACATTTACATTAAACCTGTCAGGTATTTATGAATAGCAAAAATTAATTTCCCCTAGTTCTGTCATCAGTTAGAGAAATGGATTTCAGCACAGAAGACTGTCAGTGTTTCCTGCATACCAGAACAGCTCACTTCAATGTCATAGAATTACACCAGGTGGCCTGCTAAGAGTCAGCTTAATGTGATTCCAAATGATAGGGTAGAGAATGTGAGGGAAATTAAAATAGTATCATACTTATGATTTAAAAGGAAGTTAATTACAAGGGCTTGTTAATAAACAAAGAAAAATTCAGAATGTATTATCTGTTGTGTAGCATATCAGTAGTGGATGTGATACCATAAAAAATAAAATTTAACACTGCATAACTTTAGGTTGGCTATGAAATATTTAATTAAGTTGTTGACATGTTTTGCTTATTAATGGATTTTTGTTTTTGGAAAGAATTATTAAAATGGAAGGTTTAGCTTTTATATTTTTGAATATTGTCTGACAATGCAAACATGGTTGTAGCCTCTTTATTTCTCCTTTCCTTGTATCATGCAAATACAAACCCATCTGAATGTGGCCAGTGTTTTGAAATAAAAATATTTGTGGTATGTTCCTAATGTACTTGATTCCATTGCTCCATGACTGCCAGAGTTCAGAATTCTGAGACTGTGAAAATATTTTGTTTATTTCTTAAAAGGTAGTTCATATATTTGAGAAAAGAATTGGCATAATTTTTACCAAATAAATTTTGATATTGATAATGAAAAAACAATCTTTATCGAATAAACATACTCAATACCTTATTTTCCAGCTTCTAAATTAAAAACAAAAGGCCTGTAGGCATACTTACTCAGATTTTACTTACTATCTAGGCAGAATAAACAAAAGACACATCTGAGTCTATGCTGCAGTTGTATTTCATTGTATTACAGAATTTCTTCTAATTTTAATTATTTCACAAATAAGAATCCATTGAACAAAACTCCTTCCTTTTTGAACTTTGGTCATACTTTATTTGAAAACAAATGTTAAAGTAGGTGCTGTGTACGAATGAAAAGCTTGGCAACTATACCTTCATGTAAAAATTCAACCTAAGTTATTTAACTTTTCACATTCTTTGAAAAACTTAGAGGGAAAAAATGGTTTGGATACTTGTCTTCTCTGGGATGTTTCATGCAATTTGAAAATGTTCAAGAAATAGGAAAATGTATGAATGAGTGTCAAAGAATATGCAAGAGCAGATTGTTATGTCTCTCCTCATATTCACACAAGATACACAATATAAAAATACTTGTCCTCTCCCCTTCCTTTCCCTTCCCCACCCCCCCAAAAAAAAAAGAAAAATAGGGGAAAAATTGAAAGCACAGAACTCCTACAATTATGTGAGTTCTTTCAAAAAAAAAAATCTGCTTATGAAAATCAAAAAATATTTACAAATAAATTATTTTATGGGAAGCATCAACTTGAGTGAAAATCTTAATATTCAAGTATACAAAAATGTCTGAATAAACATGTTTTTTAGTAGACGCCCATTTTAGCAAACCTTTGAAGAATGCTGGTATGCTTTACCAGTTACATCTTTAGTTAGCTATGTGTACTTTATTAAGCTTAATGTTTATTAATCTTAAATAGAAAAAATAGATTGAGTATAATAAGGTAAATTGTGCCATATTTTGCTAAATTGGGACAGTATAAGTTTCTCCCTGTTGAATCAGGTCTATGATAAAGTCTGTGTATGCATACTTTGGTTTCTATTTGCCAGTTTCACAGATACTTGGTTCAGAAAGTTCATGCTCTGTCAGGCTAAGAGTCGTGTTTTTAATAGAAATCAGCAGGTAATGTTGGTGAACAACTCACATTAGAATCTTCTACCTCAGTTTTTAAGGTTTGCTTTAAGCCTGGTACATTATTATTATTTTAATATTCTCTTATACCATGGAAGGGATTAATTAGTTAAATGGCTACAGTTTATATAAGCTACAGATTTTTGTTTGTCAACTGTTAATGTCTTCAAGGTAGTGCTTGCCAAAAGCTTGCTTACTCAACTGAAAATACGTAAGGTTTCCTAAATGTTCCTGGAAGCCAGTTGGAAATTTACTTTTAGATAAAGCTTCTGAGCTGGAAGAGAGGAGCACAGACATTTCTGTGGAATCTGAGTGGTTATTGTGCTGAACTACAGACTGGAGACTTTTGCCTCAAGTATATTAATGGTTGGTCTACTTCAGTGCACATTAGAGGAAGGTTCTTTGCCTCTGTGATTTACCGCACAGCTGCTTGTGCTTACTCAGGCTGTGTCAATACAGCACTGACTGGCTAACTTGGAAAGTGATAGTCTTTCAGCCACAAGGAGCTGGTTGCTAAGTAATCCCTAAAATATCTCCAGTTCTTCCATAGATTTTCTGCCCTGTCCTACCTATGTAGTACTGAGACTCTGGATGCTTGAGAGCTGGTCAGATCTGAGGCTTGCCACCTCCTGCTTTGCCACTCCCTGCCCTTCTCCAGTAGTCCTTGCTCTGTGCCCCCTCCATGCTGGCTGGATCCTTCTGTGAGCCAGTTAAATTCCCTAGCAGAAAAATTATTCCTTTTTTTGTATGGATTTGCTCTCTGTTAGTGAGTCAGGTATGTTTGTGGTGGGATGAATGTGACGAGCTCCAGAGTCAGTTTAGTAATGGCAGTCATGCAGCTGGGTGCAGGAAAGGAGAAAAGATGAAGGATGTGTTGGGAGGGGAAAGGATCTACTGATTTGTCTCATCCTGTCTTACAGAGTTGCATCCTGAAAGAGATACTTGATAATACAACTAAACTGCTCTGAGTTGCTCCTAAAATAGTGTTTCCTGTTCCTTATACTCCCAGTTGTCTCTTCTCCCTCTCCCACTCTTGTTCTGATATTGATGTAAACCCACTGAGAGTCAGTTGAGAGGACTCAATGTACAGAAGAATAAATTAAACCCAACAACATAAGGCTCTTAGACGCCTGTAGCTGTCCATGTGCCTCTATGGGCATAAGTGTGTTGAAGAGGAGAGAGAAGCAGCACTGCCTCGTTGTGTGGTAGTATGATCTTGGGCTGATTTTCTGTTCATGTTTGTTATATGAAGTTGTGGGTTGTTGAGGCCATTCATTTTCCAGTCTATTATTTATAATTATCATCTTTTATTTAATTTTTCTGTCCTATGTAAGCATCAGATGACATATTCAGATTTGTGATATGAATTTTGATTTTCTAAAAGAGAACAGAATACGGTATCCTGGGGCATCATCTTCCATAGGTATCTGGGAACACTTTTCTCCTTATAGGCGTCCTAACCCTTCAAATATCCAAAGTAAAAGTTGAATAGAGACTTTTTGGAGACAATTTTAAGAGTGTCCTGGGTATTGATAAAATGTCTGTTTTAATTTTACAGCAACAACAAAAATTAACAACAATATTAATTGTTAATACTTAAGACTCTCAGACTTTTAGTCCAAAAAGGTCTTTGGTGGGCCTGCAGCTTCAGTTGTCCTTGTCGTGGACATCCCAACCTTTAAAACTTATTTTAAATGGTCAACGTTTTTGTGTGATGCTTCACTTCTGAGATACACAACGTGCTAGGCTCAGCCTCATTCTGCCATGACCATTTCCATCATCACAAGTACTTGATCTGTTTCACGTTTTATGGAATCGATAAATCTCATCCCTAAAGAGTCCAGCAGCCCTTTGATTCCTGACCTGACATTTGCTAATGCTATTCCTGATGACCTGCCAGTACGGATCTTCAGAACTGCAGCCTGTGTTTGACAACACTCATAATATGAATCAATATTTAGCATTCAGTAAGTGAGCTGGGGAGTCATTTTATTGCTGCAAAAGGCTACATTGCCCCTGGGCAGCTGTCAGAAATGGGTAGTTATTAATAGCCCTCTCTTTTTGCTTAGCATAGTCAGTAGGGGTCAGCCATGAAATGATTTAATCAGTTTATGATATCTGTGACAAAGAGTGCTTAAAATATAATCACAAATTTTAAGGAGAAGTGTCCCTGGGCTGTTGTAATGTTTTCCTCATTTAATTTTCTGTGAAGTGGATAGGTATACTAGAAAGCTGACAAAGTAAAAAAAAAAAAAAATCCATGTCATGTTTAAGTTCATTTTCCTCCTCTTTCTGCGTGTCTGAGTGTAGGTTTTTTTTTTTTTGGGGGGGGGCGGGGAGGTAAATGTGGGGATAAAAAAGAAGGAAATGATGCTAAAAAAAAAAAATAAAATCATTGTCTTGACCCTTTTTGCTTGACCGTGGTGACTATGACGTTGTGAGAACATTGTGTGGTGTGAGGAATTTCCACATATTTGCAAAGGAGGAGGAACCGTCCTAAACCATCTCCTCTAATCTTTTGAAACCTTGAAAATAAGAATGCATTAAATAGAATCCATCTTTGGGCAGCTTAGTTTCAGTGTCACTTAGTAAAAGTGACTGTTTTTACCAGAGAAATTCACCACAGGTCTTTATGAGCTTGGCAGTGTCGTAACATTTGCATTTTCACGTTGGTGGGTGATCTGGTCGAAAAACATGCCCTAAATGTGTGAAGTACAAACAAGCTTGTGACAATGGTAAATATCCCTTTTCTCTTTCACTTTTATCTACAAGCCTTATGAACAATTGGTGGAAAGTTTCACTCTGTTTATCTGTGAGTTCCCCATGTTCATCTTGCAATATCCTGAGGCGAGTCGCAGTGTAAGAGTCACAATGTAAGAGTCGCAGTGTAAGTGTCACTCTCCTGTCCTTTTCTTAAGACTACTTCTCCAGTAGTATTTCCCCGTCTATCTTTGCAATGCTTTAAGAAGCAAACCTGATGTTCTTTTCTGTTCTGTAGTAGTTGTTACCCCAGATGTAATACTAAGGCTTTGACTTTGAGAATGATTGTATGAAGTACATTTGTAATATAGCTCCGAGATGTACGCTGTTGGTAATTTCAGATGAAGAAAGGTTTTTTATGAGCAGCTTTGTCTTGGAGTATCTTAAAGCACATTTGCAAGCTACCTTATATTCAGGTAGATTTTGTGCATTCTCCTTGTGTAGAATATTCTACGTGGTAGAATATGGTCTTTGTATGGCGTGTTTCCAAATGTTACTTTGCTAGTAGCAATAATCATCAGGATCAGGGTTGTCTTTATTTTTTTATTTCCCCTTGTGCATAGCTTGGAGTTTGGAATTTGGTTTAAAAAAATAATCAAAATCAATACATTGCAGAAAAATTTGAGTGGTAATGAATCGAATACTACGACCAAGGCATTTCATGGCAAAGAAAAACCAGACAGTTTCAGTTAATTCTAGCTAATTCTCCTCCTAATTGTGGCATTAATTGTAAGATATTTTTTTTTTAATGTAAGATTTTTTTTAATATTTTTTTTTTCTGATGTTAAGGTGCCTCTAGTATTATCTCAGAGTTAACAGCAGCAGTTATTTCTTTACTTTCTCTAGATGAGTAAATTACTCTTTGCCTGTTACGTTTTTGAGAACTGGTCATTGGAAACAGACAATGATCAGTTCTCTCAGATGAATATGCTACAGTTACATTTAAGTAAACACTTTTACAGAACACTGTAAATTTATGGGATGCTACTTGCAAGGTTATTCTGCTGCCAGTTAGTATTATATGTCAGGCTCATGTCTTATCTTCTGAAGATGTGAGTCTGTAATAGAGACAGAGCTACCTCTCCTAAGCTCAAACTGCAGCAGTTCAGACTTTTAATTCTGAAGTTATTTCTTTGAAGTTTAAAATGGCAGGGAGGATAGAGGCTGTCTCCTTGTACTAACTGCTTGCACACAACTTTATTAATTTAATAGTTGATACTTATTTGGTAGGAGTAAAAAGTGTCAATATTAATATTGGAATCCTGATTTCTCTTGTAAATATGAGACAGACTTCAGCGGATGGTGGTGCATGTTCATAACATGTAAGATCTGAAGTAAATTTTATCTGTCATTCTTTGATAACAAACATTTCTAATCATTCTTTAAGTCAGTATGACTCTTACTTGGAGTTGACTTTATAGTACTGTGGATCAAGAGTATATTTGTATGGAAAATATTTCTAAATATGTAGGCGTGATTGAATTGCGGGGTTGTGTTATTTTCTGAAATGTTGAGATGTTTGCTTTTGGTGCTCTGGTCAAAATGTCTGATACTTGGGGCATGAAAACTAGTTCTCCTTAAAGGTAGAGTAGCAATGCCTTGACTTTTCTTTTGCTCTGCTATATTTCTCTCGTTTTCTTTTTGTGTTCTTTTGCTTAAAGATGGTTTTAAAAAGATGCAATTAAGAAGTGCACTTTTAGATGTGCCCTAGCATATACTCAAAGTTGTTTTGATTGTATTTAGAATTTTCTTGATAGCCATGCCAAATACTGTGATTGACTGCTAATTCTATTTCACAGGAAACATGCTTAGAATTATATTAATATATTAGTATCTGGAACATATATTTTTTTTTTTTTTATCATAAGATTATAAGATTTTTAAACATTTACTACTAAAAGTAGGAATTCAGTAGCCTATAAACTTAGACTTGGGACTTTCTCATCTCCACAACAATTCTAGCAGTCATTACGTAGTTGAGCATCTCCAGCAACTTACAATGTTTTGTCCATATGCTGCATCTGTATGATTTTGGCATTCTTCTTATATATGACTTAGTCAGTGTTGTGGTACATATCAAGAGTGCATCTACTTTCAAGAAGAGGTAGAAATCTTGCACTGTCTTGCCAAAAAATCAGAATGACTTCATGTCCTGCATAAGAATTCTTGCTAATGCAATCCTGCACTTTTTTTTTTTTTTTTTCTGAAAAAAATGTGTATAGTGCTGTTTCTAAAGAATTCTTGAAACTTATGGGCAATCCATATGGCAGGTAAATCAAATGAAGATGTAAATTTTATCTGCATTGATTACAGAGTACTAAATTTGACTGAGTTACAATTATTCAGAATTGGACTAGTTATAGACTGCTTTAGTTGGTGAGTTAAGGTTATTCAGCTTCTTACAAAGAGTGTCTACAGAGGAGCTTAAGGGTTTTTTAAGCAATGTACCTTAATTTCACTCCTTTAGTTTGAATTCATTTCTTATATAGACATGCCGTTATTTAGATTGACTAGCATGTTATGGCTCAGGCTCATTCTAGTAGTATTCAAAATATGTATGTGTGTGAATGTGTATATATATATATATATATATATACATATATATGTATATATACATATACAATATATATTCAATAGTCATTTGGTGACAAAATCTGAGTATTCATTAGTGTATTCAAGTTGGTATAGTATCTTTAGAATTACAAACTTGGTTAACTTGTTATGTCATACCAAAGTAAGATGTCTGTAGCTGTAAAATCTGCTGTCAGACACAAACATAAATTAACATCAGTGCATGGCTTCTCATGATATTTTAAGTTTAGCTACTGAAATAATTTTGCACAGCAAATATTGCCAGTGGTGACATTTCAGTTTTTATGGAAATATAATGAGCCGTAAAAGCTATCCTCTGATTTAAAAACTTTCAACAATTTAAGAACATTGTTTTATTTTGAAAGGATAGTGTCCTTTAATACTCTACTTTATGACAAGATAGTTCCAATTACATCTTTAATAATAGGATTTTACTTGTCTGGTTAACAGAGACAACAGGACTGTTTTCCCTTGAGACTGTGAATGTCATTAGTTATTGTCACAGTGTTGTCATAGATATTTTTTAGTTCCATTTCACTTTGAGCTGATGGGAAGAATATATCATGTCAACCCCCAAATATTTATGTACATTTTAAAAATCTAGTTGTATTTGAAAGTGAGATATGCTAGAGTGACAATGAACTGAATTGCAAACAGAGTTATTGAATATGGAATATTCATCTAGATTTTATGATAATATTTTCCCATCAATTTCAGGGTTACTGTCTGAATAAGAACCAAGTGAAAACAAAATAAGAAATTCTTAAATTGGATTTGCAATTCACACTGAAGATATACAGACGTTGCAAGTAAATTATAAACCCTGAAGAGGATCTCAGTGAGCCCACCATTATGAATGCGATGCTGGAGGAACAACATGCTCTGTGAGGTTCATATGTTTTGGCCCAATTATTCTTTTGACTCTTTTGCTTACAAAGTAGTTGAAGTATATTATCTCTATGTGTTAATTTGAGATAATGTAGCATTTGCTACTCATGCAGCTAAACCAAAAAATCTAGCTTCGCATGAGTTACTGGCAAAATGTGTCTTTTTGGTGGTAATTTTCATGGAAGGAAAACATTGTGAAAGCTTACACTATTTGAAAGGAATTAATAAAAAATGTTAAGGTGGGAAAAACTCGCTTGAAAGAGGTGCTGTAATTTAATCTATAAGCATTAGGGGCTCCTTGATTCTGAGAGTCTTGAGGAAGCTAAATCAGATACCCTGTTACTTACAGTGAGTAACTGGGAAGATGACAGTGCAGTCCATCATGACTGAGAAAGGAAGGTTGAATGTGCTTGGAAGGGAAAACCCAGGCCTTTGTTAGGCGACATGGGACTGCAGCCACAGAAAGATACTAGAACAGCTGGCCAAAAACAGATTATTTTAATGGCTGTACATAAGGTTATTCTACCTATAACTAACTGCTCAATAAAGAAGGATCCAGAAACCAAGTTGGAAAAAATGAGCTAAGTAGACAAATAGATTATGAAGTAGCTGCATAGGGATGATAATTAAGTTTGCATCACTGAATGTTGTTGCCCAGGTTTTAAGCAGTTATGAGTAAACTGAGGGGCTGAGGTGGAGTACTAGTAAATTCCTCCCAAAGTTAGGACACCAAGGAGGATGACAAAGTACAAGAGTAATTAGAGAAATAAGAAAGCATGTAGTAGAGGCCTAACTCACAAAAGTCAACAGGGAAAAAGGTTTTTTAAAGGTTGTTGTGTTTGGTGTTGAGTAAAACTGGCAAGTTAAAGAGGTTGAGAATAGAGCATTGGGCTTAACCTTTGGCAGTATGGTCTCTGGAAAACTGAGAATCACTGCTGCATAGTGAAGAGGGAAGACTGATTTGGAAATTGTTAGAGGAAAGAATTCCCAAGCAAAAATTCTGCCTAATATGTTCAGTTATCTCGCATCTGAAATAGAGAGAGGAAATGTAACAGTCATGGAAAAGGCGAGTGGGGTCAAGTGTTAAAATCCTATAGAACACACAAGGTGATATGTATAAATTATATAAAAAAATAAATCAAAATTAAGTATACATTTTCAACAACATACAGCTCCTTTTTCTTTAATTTATCTGCAAAGGTTTTACAGTTTCATCTTGTTATTATCAGGAGCACTGTTCTTCAAAACTATACATATATATACTCGTTAATTTAGTGTAATATAACGTCAGTTCCCAGAGTAGCCAAGCCCATGTGCCATTTATCAAGATTTTTTTGTACTGAGAGAGATTCTTTGTGTGTGATAATTTACATAAAAAGAAAACATTAGATATATGCTGAATCTGTGAACTTTGTGACATACTGAAATCTCAGAGAATTCTGACATTTTCAGCAAGTGGCAGACATGATATTCAAGTAACTGTAATTGACCAGTGGAGCAGTTGACATCTGACACGCAGTTGACTGAATGACCTAGAAGGTTACATGGGTAGGTAGTACATAAAATCCTTATTTAAAGCTTTCTCTAGTAACTGGAATGGCTGTGACATAAGGCTAAACCACAGATAACTGACTTCTTAAAAAATACATCCAGAAATCTAACCCTCTAGAAAGGTCTGCATTGTATACAGTATTACCTATTAACTTCAAGATATGTCTTGCTTTTGTTCAGAGTATTGCGTGATTAGATTTTTTTTTTTTTTTTAAGTTACAAATACATGATTGGAATTGTATTTCACAGCTAACTCTTGCTACATGGATGAATGACAAGATGGGTTGAACCTTTGTCTTTGTCTTTTTTTTTTTTCTCATTTTTCCTTCTGGATTGAGATGATGCATTGCTGTTCAGAATGCGTGCCTGAATGCTACCCTACAGTTATAACACGAAATAGAACTGCTAATAGAAGTATGAGAAATTAGAGGTAGAAAAAACAGTACTTCATCAGCTCCATCCACCTGACAGTACATCAGGGTTCTGAACTGTTGAATAAGGAGGTTATTCTGAAAGGATTAGATATGATGTAATAAATTATATTAAAATGAGTGAAAGGCTTTTATAGCTTAAAATGATAGGAAGCCTCCATCTAACTTTAATACTGATACAAAAAAGAGAGTTTACATCAGCTTTATGAATAGTATTAGTATTTCAATAGTAGCTTCTCCTATATTTCTTACCTACATTATATGGGAAATATTTCAATAAATTCACTTTAGAGAACTCTAACATTACTAGATGAGATGCATTATTTGTGTTTTTGCTATGAAATATTTCTAAGCTAACATTGAGGCCACTGGCTTTGTAAACTTCTTATAGAATTGCTCCATGGACAATTAAATCTTAAATGATCTCAAATACCTTAATCTTTAGAAAGTTTAATATTCATGATAGCTTAATTTTGCTTAAGATTTGCTGCTTTGAAGCTGTGTCTTCTTACATGCAAAAATTAACAGGCATTAAATAATGCATTTTGTGAAGAGTACTTCCTATTCATTCGATCTGTGAATTTATCGTGCTAGAATTAGTAGCTGTCTTCATATGCTGCAACTGTTCCCTAGTATTTTGTTCTTCAGAATTTTATTCTAGTCCATACAAGACAACAGCATCTGTGAAGGAGTCTTTTGCAAGGTATGTTCTGTACTTGTGAATAATTAAAACTAGTTTGTTTCGTTTGATTTTCTTAAATTGATAAAATTATGCAATAATTTTGTGAGTCAGTACTGAACTGCCTTTCTTTGATGTTACTTTAAATTACAGTAGAATTGAAGTCAGAGTAGGACTAATTTAAGTATTTCTTTTTTTTTTTTTTTTTTTTTTTTAAGAGAATGAGAAGAAAAATACTTGTAGAGCTCTATCAGCTTCTATCTTTTTTGTGTGTATGTGATGTTTTTCAGATAGTTAAGTTCAAGCTTCATTTTAATGTAAATCCAAACCTCCAAATTTCATTATCATCACTAAAGGCTGTTTATTCTGTTTCTGAGAAAAAGGGAAAAAAAAATCATTGCTGTCACCATAATATGAATGATCAAAGAAGAGTAATTGTAACATTTCTTTTAGGAATCCTGCCCTCAGTAAGCCCATAGGATTTGTTTACCCTCTCTTACCAACTAACATTTGTACCCATATGTTGAGATGGCAGCATGCCTCCCTCACTAGATAGTATGCCAGTTTCAATAGGATATAGATGCCAAACAATATTTAAATAAGGAACTAGCATAATGCTGAAAATACCATCTGTTCTGTAAAATTTCCCTTATTCTGTGACAGGATTGCCACACTGAACTTCCATGTGTTAATCACAAATAATGAAATTTGAATACCTGAACAGCTGAAATGTCTGAGCATCCATGATACCTACAGTTTTATCAAGAAATGGGGAAGCTTTATTGTATGTTTGGAAGCCTTTTTTGGGGCATCAGAGTACAGTAGCATGTGCAGAATTTTGAAGCAACTCATGGAAGATAATGGCCATGAAGTATGTTAATTAGCCTTCAGGATAAGTATTTGCTGACTATTATGCTTGTTAGCATGGGCAGATCCCCACAGATCATTATGCTGAAAACTTCTATAATGATTCCTTTAGTGAGTTTCATACACATCTGCTCTAGGAGTAAGGTCTCTTCTTTCTGAATTCCTTACTTATAGATTGCATTAATCTTAAATTAGTCAGGAGGCAAGGGCTCAATTCCAATGCAAGGTACTGATTAGGAATCTTCCTAATCGATCAACCAATTGATTTGAAACCTTCATTTCTCACTACGCTATTAGAATCTCTATATACTAAGTCCTCAACTGTTTTTGTTTGTTTGGCCATATTAATGAACATTTTTGTTTTTTTTTTTTCCAATGCTATGGCTCCATGTGGTGATATCTGAAAAATTACAAGTTTCCCAACAAGCAAGTATCTGTGTGTATATAATGTATAAAGATATACATGAATACAGCAATATGGCATATTTTAGAAAACACTAACTTTGGTGAATGGTTGCATCTGTCTGCATTAAAACAGATTGAATGTGATTGATCCCAAACTGAAAATAGTTGCTCTGACAAGTGCATATTTCTTTTGAAGAGAATTGTGTTAAAGAACATTTCTTGTAACTTTCTAGGGTGTGAGAGACTTTGATCATCTTCATTTCAGAAAGGGTAGAAGGATACTTGTTATAACACAATTTTACATGAGATTTTTCTCCCCCTGGAAAACAGGAAACCCATTGAAAAAGTAGGTTTCTGAGGGACCCATTAACTTATTCTTGTTGACTTTAATGAATAATACAATACAACACACCTTTCCCAGCATTACTTTTGGAAGTACTGAAATCTTGTGTTTAAAATGGTTAGAACACATTAGTTTTAGTAAGTAAAACAACTTGAAAGGAACCAAATCTTAAGAAAATCAGTTTAATTACCTTAATTTGTGAGCAAAGTGAGTGTTTTAATATCTTTTCTGTTCCATCTAAATCAACTTTACTTTCAGTTTGAAAAAGTTAATTATTTACATTGCTTACTCCCTGCTTCCTTAGTATGTTTGCTAAGTTCTGTGACTAGATTTCCATCCAAGAAAGGAAGTTTGCATGTTTAGTCACATGGAGTTTTAAGGTAGTCATACTTTGTAATAGTTGTTGCCCCACAGAGGTTGGTTAGGAAAGGTGTTCTGTTTTGGTTTCAGCTTTGATTTCCCTTTTAGGCTTAGTCTGTATAGCAAATGAACTAAAAAGATCTCTTGAGACCTGTAAGAATTTACTAATTTTTTTTTATTATTATTTTAATTTTTTTTGCCTCAAATATCTTTTTCTTCATTCTATCATCATAGACAACCTTAATTTTGTCTTTTTATCCTACACCTAGAGCTGAACCTTTTCCAAAGACCAGTGCAAATAAAGTCATCTCTTTTCTGCTGAGCTTGATGGAGAAGTCAGGACCTTTATGCTGTCTGTAAATACAGTGTTTTGGTTGTGATTAGCTGTAGATATCTGCATCCAACAGAAAGGCATATGAAGGCAATAATGTTAGGCTCTGTTCCATAAGATGACTGTCTCACTCTATCTTGCTTCTCTGGGTGTCTGAAAAACACAGTGTGTCGCTCACTTTATTGTTTTTCATTAAACCATGTATTATTTTTTTTTTCTGTTGAAGGCTGTATGTATGTTTTGAATACACTGTTTTACATATATACATACATTTTATATATACGTCCCATATATGTATAAAGACATACAAAAATGAAAGGAAACATGGCTCTGTGAACCTTAAATCAGTATATATAAGTGTGCCATAGTAATTTTTGTTTTGGAGAAGATATGGTCCTTCTTGAGAGGAAGGAAATGCATGTATTTAGTTAAAACATTGCTATCAGAATTGCATACTTTTGTACAGGTTATATTAATTGGGCTTTGTGGTAGAATCACAAAGTCACAGAATGATTGAGGTTGGAAGGAGGTAACCCCCTTGGTCAAGGAGGGTCACCTACAGCTGGTCGCCCAGGACTATGTCCAGATGTTTAGAATCATTTTTATAACAGCATGTTATGTTAGTGTTAAGTAAATTTGAGCCTCGGTTTGAATTGAATTAGTTATTTAGTAGATTTATTAGTGTTATTTTCATGGTAATTCTGCTTTTGGAGATTAAGTACAGCATATTGTGGTGGTCAGCAACTAAGTACCCACCCAACCCCTCACTCCCTGCTGAGTGAGACAGGGAAGACGAGCAGAAGAGCAATAGAGAGAAAAATTGTGTCAGATAGATGGTTTAATAAGTCAAGGAAAGAGGAAAAAACAAAAGAAAACAAAAAAACAACTGATGCAAAGTCCCTCACCACATCTCACAAGCAGATGGGCAAGCAGATGCCCAGCCAGCCTTCCAGCAATGACTACCTTTGAAATATCAGATCCTGGTATTTATTCCCGAGCATGACATGTGATGGAATATCTCTCCAGTTAGTTTGGGTCAGCTGTCCTGGTTGTGTCACCTTCCAGCCTGTTGTCCACTGCCAGTCCAGTCTAGTCATGGGTGTGGGAAGAGGGGGCAGAGTGAGAAAAAGAGAAAGCCTTGATTATGTGCAAGCACTATTCAGTAGTAACTTAAAACATTGGTGTGCTATCAATACCGTTTCAGTCACAAATTCATAACACAGCACCATATGAGCTGCTTTGAACAGAGTTAACTTCATCCCCGTTATACATATGTAGCTTGAGTTGAAAACTGTTGCTCAAATTAGAGTTTAAGTAAAGATTAAATTTAAACTGTGAATTTCTCTGTTGCAATAATTCTGGTTGACAAGAAATTGCCATGAAGGGAACAGTAGTGGAAAGACATTGAAGCTCATGTAATGAATGGCTTAGTCGTTCATGCACTTATATGATGCTGATGAAATTAATTTTTCATTTTTGGGATGTGTTGATGTGGTTTGTGCATCCCAATACTTTTTTACCACTGGCTTTCTTGTCTCCTCTTCCTCTGGTCTCCAACTATATTTCCTTTTGTTTCATTCCTCACATGGTTTTCTGCAACCAGTTATCTGCTGTAGTTCTAACTTTAGGTTTCTAGTAAATTTTTGATCCATTCTGCAAAAGTGCTGTTTGATAAGTATAAAACAAATGCTTGCTGAAAAATATTTGCAAAAATAATTGTGCTATTATGATCCATTGGTAACTATTACAGTACTGACATGCCTCGTGCATATCCCATAAGCAATTATTTGCACTATCAGGAAATGAAGAAAAACGGGTTCCTTGTGGACATAATGAACAGAAGTATAATCTCATAGCTGTTTCCTTACTATTGTGATACAACAAGTGAGTTAGAATTTCTGAATAATTTTCCAGTGAGGCTTAGTGTTTCACTGGTAAACTTTGAGATTTTACAGAAATCCATACCATAACACTGATATTATTAATAAATACTGGGAATATGTATATTCCATATTTATAAATACAAAATGAAATGACTAAATTGGCTTGATGCATTTTTTATGAAGAATTAAGGTTTTGTGATCTGTGTAGAAAACAAGATACTAATTCTTATGTTTCTTAATCCCTGTGGAGCTAGCCTTTGAAGATATATATTTTCTTCTATGTTTATTGAATGAAGGCTGTATGTTTATTGAATTCAGCTTCTTTTTCTGCCTTTTTGGCATCAATTCTGCCTTTGGTGGCATCAACATTAAAAACCTAGCTTTCACGAGGACATTTCTGTGAATACATAGCAGACTGCTCCTCAGTAAAATCTGTTAGACATATCTTGTAAATACTGGTCCGCTCACATTCTACAAACTCAATTAAGTTGCTAGAGAGGAACTGAAATGTTGAAGGAAGAAAGAAAAATAATTTCAAAAATATTTGTTAACTTTTAACAAAAAGCCAATTAACAATCTAATTCACAGCTATACCATCCTATCTAATAATTGATAATTTTTGTCTTTGCTCATTGATTTTCTATGTTTAAGGAAAAAGTTTTCTTTTTATTATAGGTCACTGTTTATCTGGGGATTTTAGTATTTTCAGGATTATTCCTATATAAAGTATTAATTCTGATTGATTTTGCTGTAAAATCAGGATCACAGAGATGTTTCATTTTTTTTTTTTTTCAAACTGGATTACTACCGTATCAGATATTTTGTCAATGTATTTAGAAACAAGTATCAGCCTTATAAGTAGTTCCCCTTCTCCCTCCCGATATAATGAAGCCCACTTAAATAAATATCTGATATAAAAATAATCCTGTTATAAATTAACTCTATACCAGTCTCACAGAGTTCTGTAAGACACTACCTGATAAATATTTGATTAATGAATGATCCAGTTAAATGAATAAAATTTGTGTGCCAAATAGAGAAGTAAATTACAGTCATGGTCAGACTTGTTATAGGAAATTTACAGATTAATAAATCTTCTGAGCTGATAATTTATGACAAAGTATGATGAATTTCTCTTTTATTTGATAACAATAAACCTTTTATAGGAATAGGTTCAATGAGTTGTTTGTTTGTTTGTTTGTTTGTTTTCTAAAATACATTAAAAGGATTTATATCTCTGTCATGTAGCAATGGAAACATTCATAAGAAGTAAGTGCCCATGCTTGTATGGCAGTAAAGCACTAATATTTTAAATTGTAATGTTTTATTAATTCCATTTCTTTGCATCTGACTTTTGAATCTTTTAACACCTTTTTGGTTTTATACCATCCTAAAAAAATTATCATAGCAATTAGTCTCTTACCCAGTATAGGTCATGTGAGGTTCGGTCATTTAGACTGAAAGTCTTTAAACAAACATAGGTATTTTAATGCACATTAGAAATCTTGTTCACTAGTAAAAGAGCATGTTACAGTGTCTTTTATCCCTGTGGAGTTTAGTTGAACAGTTTTTCCTCTCAAAGCTAAAATCAAAACATCTGTTTTAAAAAAATCTATTTCATATATATGAAAGAGTCCATGAAAAAACTAACAAATCATTAGTTGTGAAAAGTCATTAAATAGATAAAACCAAAATAACTTAATGAAAGAAGAACTTGTGCCAGTAACAACATGTCTTTAAATACCTTTTGCAGCTATAGTCCCACTGGACTGAGCCAAATGCCTCACTATCCTAATTTTTGTCACATGGTGGTTGTTAACAAAATGACACAAAATGAACACAGACAAAATGAATAAATGATAATGCAGTGGTCAGGTTGTGTTTGGTACTGATAGGTGAGAAGGTATGAGCAAGTTTTGGATGTCTTCAGATTGTCTTCTGTACTGGGGAAACAATTAGACTATCAGCCTCTGGAAATCTAGAGCAAGCAAGCACCCATGTCACTACAGACTTGATAATAATAATAAAAAGGTTAAATCTTTAGTTGTATCTTCTTTTTGTTATTTCACCTCATTGGAATGACCATATTGTCCTTTCCTGAAGACCAGCTTTAAGATTCAAAATCATTAGTATTTTACATATGTAAAGATACTTAAGAGATAAAATCTGAATGAGTGGAAAGGTGGATTTGCATAATGATGTGGAATTGCCATTTGATTTACTTTTAAAGGTTTCTTCATTAACAAGGCTATCTAAAGTAGAAGAAAGTGCAAAAAAAGGTGGTTTTATCTGCAGAGAATTGATCAAAATACATCTTTTTGTGTTCAGATGGCAGTACAGTTTATAGTTAGGAATCATAGTTTTAATACATAATTCATTGTTTCCTTTCCAATAAAACATTATTTCTTTTGTTTTTCAAACACATTTCTACTTTGCATTTTAAAAACTAATAAACAAAAAAATGCATTTCAGAATACACGCAGTATAGAATGAGCCCTTTCTCCATGAATGTTGTAATAATACAAAAAATCTAAGCATAAATAGCCTGTAAGGTATGTTGGCTTTTTAAGGTTAATGATTTGATTTCTGAAAATGAAGTGTTACAGATTTTAAGTCTGAAGGTCAGCAAAGCTAAATGGAAATTGGGCAAATGGCAGAATTCCTGCCACTCGTAAGTGGGCTGCAAAAGGACATTTCTGCAGTCCTGGCTAGAATGGCTGTCTTATTGGCTGGAGGAGAAGTCATTTCACTTTGGGATCATTTATGGACTTCCTGAATTTCTCATGATTCTTACAATTTTCATCTCATCTTTTTTTTTTTTTTTTTTTTTTTTTTTCTATTCTGTTTATTTGATGTCTTCCAATCCATGCTGTTTTATAAGATAGTAAAATATGATTTCAGGTTACATTGTAACTTCCTTTAGATACAAGAAGTAACTTTATATATATATATATATAATTATTATTTTAAATATGCCCATCTTAATTTTGTGTGTGTAGTATGAGGAAAACATCTGGGACTGTTCTACATCTCCTTTCTTCGTTGATGGACTACAGCAGGGTTTTTGATGTGAACTTTACTGATATACTCTGCATGGCAGGTCTTTTTTTAATGAAAAGGCTATTATAGTTCTCTCACTTTCATATCATAGCTGGAAACCATCTAAGAGGATGATGGATATTTCTGGGTTTGAGATGTATTTGTCAAGCTTCTCAATTTTCTCTCTTAGTGTGGTTGAACTTCACTATATTTTCTGAATTAAGGGAATGATAGTATGCTTAGAGACAGAAAGGTAGTTTTCTGTCCAGAATATCATTGGTGATTACAAATTAATTATGGGTTCCAGATAAGTTCCTTAGAATCTTTGCAAGTCTGGGAGAACATGGCACTGATCACAATAAACCAGGATGACTCAGTACTTTTTGTTGCATGAATGGAGAAAATACAAGGAAATTAATTTTGATTGTGCATAGGAATAAGGGAAGAAAGTATTTCTATTTGTTTCACCTCCATTTCCAGAAATATTTGGACTAGTTTTGTGATAATCACCAGACTTCTACTGTCCACTCTGATAGTTGCTATTTAAAACCAATACCACATCAATATGGTATAACAATTACTTGTTACTTTACCTTCCCATGGTCTTGCACCATCTTCTGCTTTATTGTAAAGAATAACTTCTGTGGTATAATAGGTAGTATGACAAGGTCTTTAAGAAAACTAAATTTTAATACCAGAGAAACAATGTGATTATTTAGGGTAATAGATGTACTCAAAAATCTAGTAAATACAATTGGAATTTTCAAGAAAGTCTAAAGAAGTATTGGTGTTTAACACCTTGGGCTTGTGAAAAACTTGGTTCAAGTAATTTAACCTAGTCACCTTGAATAATGTTGTTGGAATTCTTTTTTCATTTGCTATTAATAGTGGAGGAGTTAGAAGGTTACATTTATCTTATAAATGGAGAGTGGCATTATCAAAAGCTTGTCCCATCAGATATAAACTTGGACTGTTATTATAATTACGAAGTACAGATTAAAGTTTTTTAATGATCATAGTCATTTAGCATGAAAACCAGAGGCTATTAATTTATTATCTAGGGTCTGCTGAAACTATTTTCATTTAATCTTTATATGCACAACTATTTCTGATTTTGCCTAAGAACATAAAATGAATATGTACATATTGAGACTACTGCCTTTTGGTTTTCTAAGTTTATTTTACAGGGTCTGTGTTGTTTATTCTAGTGATGAAGAAAATGCAGTGACTTGGTTTACATTGCGAGAGGTGACCAAATATCACAGAAACATAGAAATCAGTGCTGAAAGGGACCTGAAGAGATCATGTCAGGATAAAACAAAACAGAGTTAATTCCATGTAACCTAATCCTGTCAGGTATTTTTACGGAGTGTTCTTAAATATCTATATCGATGGACATTCTCCAGCTAACATATTCCAATCCTTCACTATTTGTTGCTTTAAATGCTTTCCTGATATTTGGTTAGCTCTCCCTTGCACTAATTTAAGACCATATATTGTCCTGTTTCCAGTGAACAAATGTGGACAGATTTGTCAGAAATTGCAGTGATATTTTTATTTATTTGTTATCATAATCCCCACCTTGACTTTATTTCTATGGAAAACACATTTGCAAATCAGTTAGTTATTCCTCACAGGTTATGTAAAATCCTCAGCCCTTGCAAATCTGTATCAGGATATAGGGAGAAACAAATTTAATATGTCAGTAATTTAATCTTAGAGGTTTGATTTTTTTTTTTTTTTTTAATTGTTTCACAGATAAGCAACAGAAGTGCTGGGAAAAGGAACTTGAATTTTAAATTATTCTGCAAATATCATAGAATTTGTTTCAAATGCCATGGATTGGTGTAGAAAGGAATTAAAGTGAAACAATCCAATATGTCTCTAAATATTATTTTTCACCTAAAATGTGCAAAAAGGTGGGAAAAGGAATATGTCATCTTTAGAGACATTAATACAGTTCATTCAGATAATTGTCTTGTTTAAAGAAAAAATGTGAAACATAATTTCTTACCTGTTTTCACTCATCTGTCCATTTTCTTTCATATCCCTGAATGGTTTATGATAGTTCACCCAATTGTTTCAACTTGAAAAAAAGATACTCACAATGTTGACAGACATGAGGAATGATGCCACATGAAGTCAATTGGTACATTTTCACTTGCAGTTCTAAAAATTATTTTTAATAAGGCAATTCAAGTTGTTTGCCTAGATTCATAAAGTATTATTGACTTTGTAAAGAAAGTGATTGAAGTATACATTACATACTCTCGTCTAGTTGTGAGACTACTAAATTCATACATAAATTATATTGCAGTTGTTTTACTTCGAATACGTATCAGCAGATGAGAGTCCTGGTCCCTTCTCAGCCTCTCCCCATCTTGTAAGTGTAGGTGTAAGGGTCTGACTGTAAAGCACTAAACTATCAATTGGCACGTTTAGAGAGCAGACCTGTTATCCTAAGCTCAAGACAAGCGACTGCTGCACTTTTCAGTAGGAAGTTGGGTTTTCATTTGTGGCTTGGTGATGCTGTACTGGAGCTGCATGCTCAGGAAAGACTTTCTTCCTGCTCTTTTAGCTAGAGGCAAGGTGCTATAATTGCAGCAGCTAGAAGAAAAAGATTGAAAAACTTATTTAGGAAGTTATTTAAATATGGTTACGCATCTATCATGGAAGATCAAGGGATACAGAAAAAAAGTATAAGTCTATGTTTACATTAGTGGTAGAAGAAACAAATTTTCTTCTTCATATCATAAGTCACGTTGAGAAAATGGTGGATAAAAGCAGGTTTGAGGAAGGACGGTGCTAAACAACTAACAGAGAAGATAAAGTAGGAGGACTTTGGTGTCAGAAATTGCCAACACCTGTTTACAACAGCAGTGTCAGATAATTTAGAAGGCTTATGGCAGTCTTTAAACATTTTTAAATAGAAATAAAATTAAATTTGGTATCATGTCTGATGTGATTTAGAAATTAAAATGACACTGAACGCTGTAGAACTGTTAAAACTGCATTGTAGTTTTTTGGAGTGATATTTCTGTGCTCTCACTTCTGCTATGATTATTATTTTTTCTTTAAACAATATCAACTACTATTCATACATGTGGAATTTTTGGCCAGATTAGTGTGGAAGGTTGTGGTACCCACATGTACAAAATAGTATAATAATCTACTATTCTTTTTGGAACAAATTTGTTACACAATGTCAGATGAGTCATTTTGTTCATGTCAGATATATGAAAGTAATGGAAAGATGCCAAAGTAAAAGCCCAGTAATCCATGCACTGGTGTAATGGAGCAAATGAAATGCAAAGCTCTTGTATGGGTCCAATTTCAGCACCAAATGCTTCCCTGTCAGTCAGCAAAATTGTCCCTGAATAAAAATGAACCCATCTGAGAGGGAAAGGATTTTAATATACATCAAATTCTTTGAATCTCATGTGAGGTAGAAGATGTTCTGAGGAGGAAATGCTGAAAGGGAAATCTTAGTTCAAGCTAAATCATACATATATTGCTGACTGTGAAAGGTTTGGATTTATTCTTACTGTTTGGTATCTCTATCTACTTGGATAGACAGGTGATTTCCCTTAGGCTATGGCAGATCTGACCAATCCATGATTTAAAAGTTTTAGACAGGTAACTTAGAGTCTTTTGGAGGCATCTGTGCCTCTGTGAAAGACCTGATTAAAAGTTAATTCATGAAATGCCAACATCATATATCTCTTTGTAGATATCATAGTTATGATTTGCTCTGACTGAAATGTTTTTGGAGAGCTGTGTGGTTGAATGTGCACCTACCCTTTAAAGTTGGCACTGGGAGAACATGTTTTGCTACTGAGATGTCTTCTTGCAGGCTCGAATATAAAATATTAAATATTGTATTTATCTTATGTAGCTTCAAAGTTGAGGCTGCCACAGTTCTACATACTCTTGTTTTATGAAGCCACAGTTGTCTTCACATTTCAATACTGTGTTCTACATTTCTCTGAGTTGAGGGTGTAAGAGGCTACTAGAGTCAGTGTAGCTACTGACAGTCGGGCCTAGTTCTCTTAAAAGTTAATGTATTGAGAATGAACTAGCACTTCAGGATTATTATTTTTTTTTTTTAAAGTGGAGTATTAAAAGTGATAATAAATCAAGCAAAGCTGCATATGCTTTTGGGTTACAACTAACTGAAGTGCAGATTAAAAGCTCTGAACTGATGCATGTGAAACAAAGAACACAATGCTGAATTCATTTTAATCCTCCGGTTTAAGTGGGTGTGCCTTCTACTTCGGGGTGTAGAAATAATCATACTCGTATCAATCTATATTGTATGACTTTTGTAAGCTGTGAAAATAGTATTTTTCACTAAATTGTTGCTTATTATTGTTCATTTGTGGCCACTAACATAGAAAAATGTTGCAGCTACAATGTCAGAAGAATAGGGACAATTTGATGTTTTCTTTTGATGCTGTTTGTTGATATCTAGACCACTGCAGCTTGATTGCCTAACATTAAACCTATAATAACAGTGCAATCATAGCAGTATCATCATGAATGTCGTTACAATAGAAACAACATTTACACGGCTTCAGAATGGTAATTATCAAACTTTTTGTCATGAAGCGCTTATTTGCTAGCATTGATCTGCCCCGGTCAGTTGTTAGCTCTTCTCATCTGAGGTGTATTGATTGTATAATCAGTAGATAGAGGCTGCGGGCAGATGAAATTCAGTGTTGTTGGGCAAATTATTGTCTGCTTGCCTGTTGACCTGGACCCTGCTGGTTGTACCTTAGACAGTGGTGGGATTATTACTCATTTCAGTGACCCTACTCTGACAGAGAACTCCATATTATTATAAAAGATAAATGGCATCCTTCTTTGCTGTGGATATGGTTGAACGCAGGTGTCAGTGTGTATTGAAACCAAAAATCTTGTGCAGCAGTGTTCCTTGACTTTCCTTCGTGTTTTTTTTTGTTTTGTTTTGTTTTGTTTTTTCTTTTCATTTTTAAATATATGTAAAAAATGTTGCAGAATTGCAACACATTTCATGTCATATACAACATTTATACCTACAGGTATATGATGTGTAAGCATGGTATTTTGCATTGGTAATTCAAGAATTCTACTTTTCAGACAATAATATATCAATGTCAATATAACTCAAACATAACTTTTGGTTATTGTCATCTGGTAACAAGGAGGACTAACCACTACATTTAAATATATACTTTTAAAACCTCAGGCCCACTCAAGTGTTGAATAATTTTGGAAAGTTTTCTCTCATTTGTTTTATTTTTTTTTCTTTACCTCTAAAATTGCTATGAAGAAATGAAGTAATGAGGTGTGTAAATCTGTCTGGAAGATACACAAGTTATTAGTCCATAGAACTTCACGAGGTATCCGTTTAGTAGAAGTAAATATCCTATGTGATATTCATATTAGGACTTCTATAACAGGAAAGGTTATTAGCCTACCCAGTGTTTAAGAAGGAGATTTGCATTACAGTTATTACCAGAGGGAAAGCCCTCCTGACTCAAATGACAAGACGTAATGTAGAAACCATGAATACTTTTACATCCCTCAGTAAAGCCAGCTGTGTTTGGCTAATGTACTCTGCTTTCTGGTGGTGACTGTACCATTGTATTGTAAAGGTCAGTCATTACCTGTACATTGTATTTAAATCACCTGCTCACAGCAAGTAATTGTATTCGGATGACCAGCAGTTTTATAGTATTAATTGCCCTGAATTCTCTTGAAGCCATGATAAGAATACTGTGCACTTACGCATCAATTTATAACTTCAAAGTGCTGTAAAAACATTAGCTAATTATTGTTATGTTGAGAAAATCTATGGATGGTGGTTCTATATAGCTCTGAATATACATTGTGTGACCTTAATTTAATTGCCAGAAACAATGGATTTACCTTTTCATTTAAAAAAAGAAAAAGAAAGAACAAAAAAGAAATGCAAAAGGTTGGTGTAAGTGCACAATGATAATGCTTCCATAATCTCTATAATAATTATTAATTACCTATGAAAGTGAGCTTTTGCAAAGCAGCATTATATTTAAACTAGATGAAATAATGCTGAAATCAAAAGAAAAAATGCCATTGAAGACTGTGCGAAACTCATGTAACTTACTCTGCAAATATATATCAAGTACAAATATGTTGTGGACTGAGAGATTAGATCATATGCGAGATGAGAAATAAAGCAAAATATAGAAGGAAGAAAAGTAAGCATCTTTGGGAAAGGATGGATTGTCTAAAAAAAAGAAAATCTACATTTCAGAAACTACTTTAAAATAATTATAACCTAAGTTATGGAATGAAGAAAGCTAATATGGCTGTCATCCACGCTTAGGGGTTTATACATATATTTTGGATGGCATTTTCGATAAATATATAGTTCCTTCAAGAAAATAAAAACATACATTATTTGTAAGAGTAATAACGGTAACTGGTGGGTATTTTAAATTGTACAAGAAAAGGGCAATTCTTAGCTGGTATCTCAGCAGACTAATTAGAGGGGAGGGTAGCAGTCGTATGACTATATTAATTTTCTTCTTTAGCGATGTTGGTGACTAATATATACTTCTGCAGTATATATATGTAACTCTTCTCCCAGGGGGTTGTCTTTCTCATTGAAGGTGTGGTTTTGATACAGTGGAGCTCTGTCACATTGGCTCAGAGGTCTGTGAAAAGAAAGTTGTGAGAATGAGCTTTGAGAAAGTCTGTACAATTGTGTGATGTGAAAGGTAAAATCAGAGGCAGGTAAGATTGCTGTGAGAATTACCAGCCAAAGGATTCAGGAAGAGAAGCTGATGATTCAGTAGCACTGAAGGTTTCCTGACAGACTTGATGTTTGACTGGCTTGCAAGTCCTTGTTATCTATTGTATGTATTAATCGATAAATAACTGATTTGCTGTTTTAGTTGTGTATATCCTGCTTGCAGTCTTTTGCACACTGTAAAAATGGCGTGAATAAATCCAGAAAGGGAGGTTTACAGGGAATTCATGTGTAAACCAACGGCAGTGCTATTGTGTGTTCAATAGTGCCCAGTCCTTTTCAAGATTATATGCCAAATTTAACCAGCATTTGCTGCCCTGGAAGGCAGGTAGTCAAACCCCCTAATTTTTGGATTCTTACTGGATTTAGTTTTCAAATGGAAGATTTACAAAGTTCTGTGAAGACTGCTTTCGAATATGGTTAAATAATTCTGTTGTTCATAGGAATCTTCAGAGTCCAAACTAATCCAAATTAGTTATGTTCAGTGCAAAAGCACAATGAATTTGGCTTTTGAAAGAATGTGGAAACCCTCTCCGAAGATATGTAGAACATGGAATATTTACAGTATTTTGTGGAATTTTTTTGGGCCTCAGTAATCTCAAAAACCAACCAACCAACCCCTCCCCCCAAAAACCAACCATCTAACCAAAAAAACCTGAAAAAGTAGCAGAAAACATAACTAACACGTTTGCTTGTGACAGACCACAAAAGAATGCACAGAATCTACCATTTCTATAACACCAGTATAACAACAAAACATCAGCCTGTTTTACAAGTCAGAAGTCATTTCTCTATCACCAGTATGAAGTCAGATCATCAGCCTGTTTTACGATATTATTGTTCTTTTCCATATGGGACTAAATTTCAAATCTCTTAAGCAAGTGCAACAAAATACTCTCACAGGTTGGTTGATACAGATAATGATATTCTAGGAAAGTTGTCTTAGCAGAGATATCCTCTCCATTGCTTAGAAAGTATTGGTCAATTGAGTATCTTCTAAAGATGCATGGTACAACAAAAGCTCTATTAGATTTCAGATGTTTCAATTTGTGAATTAAAATTTACTATGTTTTAAGACACTCTTTTTTCAATGATACTCTATAATTCCTATGGCATCAGTATACTTCACAAAAATTGATAGTATTGTCAAAAACTATTAAATCTTCTTTAGTTCAGAATTTTGTCATCTGGCTTTTCAATGAACTGCAGATTTTTCTTCAAAGTAACTCAAGTTGCCATAGCAGAGGATACTGGAACACTTAAGAAAATCATTTCAGCTCACTTCTTTTTCTCTCCACCCCTGAAATTTAAACTATTTTGCATTGGATTGGCAGGCTGAATGGTTTCATCCTGTGTCTATCTGGTTGCTTCTTTGAATGCAAAGATGCAGTGCAGGTATAGAAGGGCAGAATATAGAATATAGATTTTGTATTAGTTCTTTTTATTAATAGTTTCTACTACTTATAGTTTGTATTAGTTCTTGCTGGGTCATTTATCCGGGAGATAATTTATGGTGGCATTAACATGATGGGTGTTGCTAGAATTAAACATGGAAGAAAAGGTGGTAGTAGAAGTATGATCAAAAAAAATGTTCAGACTGGGTTTGTTTTTTATTGGCAGCAGAGAGATGTATTAATTAAAATATTATTGAAGTGAGTTATTCATATTGATCGATTGGATTACATTTTGATAGATATAAAGTAAGTAGATTGTTCTTTCATATTTTGATGGAGTCCATTGTCAAATATTTTGATTTCAAAAGTCTATTTAAAGGTTTTAGGTTTGACAAGATATAAGTCATGTTGCTAATTTAGTTTCAGATAGCACTGAAACAGGAAAAAAAGCAGCATTCAAATCCTTTCAGAGTACTTGTGGAATTTTTGTAACTATTAATTGCATTCCTTTTGACATTTTCCATGTCATATTGTATTTTGAACTCAAACATTGTTTTATAAAGATATCTGTAGCCATGGCTATTGCAGCAATACTTTGCAATGAGCTTTGTTCCACCATGTTTTGTTTGAGATTTTTTCCACTGTATCATGACAAAATCTCAGAAGACTGCTGAGCTGTAGTTTGTTGGAATGTTTTAGGAAATATTGTATTCTTATTTTAGTGTTTATATATATTTTTGCCAATATTGGAAACAAGCTGCTGGTTTGGATGGAGCTTTGGTCTGACCCAGAATGACCAAAGAGAATCAGAAGCTGACATGATGAAAGTATGCAAAATAATTAAGCATTTAGTACGTTGTGGTAGCTCCTTTGCTATTTTTTCCCCATAATTTTCTTCCAAATCAATTTTTCCTCCTGAAATGTAAGGGTGAAGCACAAACCATGTGTATCTTTAGAGCTTCATTCTGTTTCAGCGTAATAATGCCATGAGTTTAGCATGAATTTAAAAAACTTATGTGTGATGTATTAGCCTGCTGTAGGTAAAAGACAATACAAACAGAGTGGCTATATATGTGTTACAAGATATGTATGCATATTAGCTTTATTTATACACATTTTATACACTTGCTTGGTTTGGGAGTGTGTGTGTATAATAAACAAAAGGACAATAATATGTCTGTGATGGGACATGAACTTAACTATCCAACTCTGGGGAGTGACACTTTTTTTTTTTTCTTCTTCCCTGTGAACATCCTTTTTTCCCTTTCCCTGGAATATTTGGATGTTTTTGCTAGATTGACTATTTGGGTATGATATCTTTTAACAGTTCCATGTTCACCACTGCAAAGTTGTAAGGTAATTGATTTTTTAAAAAATTAATTCCAACTTCAGAGTTTTCTATGACAAAACGTTTCACCTTTATTCATCATTTCACCTAACAGTACTGACTGAAAGATGAAGGATCATTTTCCATTTTTTCCAGTAACTCCTTAATCCTTCCTATGATTCCAGAGAGCACCACTGTGAAAGCTCTTTATTGTATATTGTGGCAATGAGCTGCACACCAGAAAGGGTCAGGACTCTATCAGTGGCTGGCAAGACCTGGTCAAGACTGTTAGGTTAAATTGACAGACTCATTTGGATCTGGACACTATTTTACATAGGTATTGGTAGGAATGGAATAGAGACAGATTTTCAGTGTATTTCTTTCAGTCCTCAGAAAAGGAGAATGAAGTATAAGGTAAGGACTACATCTCATGCCAGAGATATGGGATTATTTTTCTGCCTTTTTTTTTTTTTTTTTTTTTTTTTTTTTTTTTTCTATGGACAGAGCCCACTTGATTGTCTGGAATATTGTCATCTAGAGTTGAGGTTACAAATAAGTAAGTGCTTCAAACAGTGAAAGGGAGAAAGTGATTGGTAGACTTGTGCAGGCTCCATGACCAATTTTAGATACTGAAAGAGCACACAGGTTTGTCTAAATGGTAAATTTGTCTGAAGGCTGAATTGCAGTGACAAAAATGAGCTGATATAAAGTAAAATGTTTTATAAGAGCCTGTAATATGCGTTCAGTCATTTTTCATATGTGATGATACAAATGCTCCTCCTGAACATTCTACATTTTACAGAAGAGGGACAGGGTGAGTGCTTGGAAAAAAATCTGTTTTAGCCAAATAAATCTGGGGAAAAATGGTAAAAGAAGTTCCATTCAGGGGGCATCAGAAGGCTGCTATAGACTTCCCACGTCAGTTGTGTGTATGGGTATAGTTGGAGAGCTGAATGCCACTGGGAGTTATGCTATTGTTGTAGATTGTGCCTTCCTACTTATCAGAATTTCTCTGTTTATGAATGTGATTGCTAACAGGCTTCATCATACTGTCACCGGGTCATCAAGAGCTGATGCCATTTGAGACTTATATACTCTAAGTCTATCATAGAAGAGCTGATTATAGAATATAATCTCATTCATTCTGTTCAGATTGAATGGGGAGATAAAAGTGATTCTATTCCTAAGTCATTGATTTTAAAATGCAAACTTGGGAAAACGGAACTATTTAATGAAGTCAGTTGTGACCTGCAAGTAGAGGAGTTTGGAATTTTTTGAGGTTGAACTTGCAAAACTTATTTGGAATTTATAGCACAAATCAAGGCAAAAATAGGAGGAGCTCGATGCAGTTTTCAGTCATACAATGCTACTGAATAGGACAGAAAAACAGTGTGAATGACTAATATAAATTTCAGGTCCAAATCTTGTCTGTAGTGAAATTCAGAGAGTTTTGTTATTATAGACCAGATATTCTCGATCACATAACTCTTGAAAGAAGTGGCATGTAAAGTTGGAGGTCTGACCAGTACTTTAAACAAATCCACAAAGTTGCTAGGTAGTACTATATGGTTGGAGAGTAGTAAATAGAATATTTGTATTTGAGAAAGATCTGAACAGCTACAGGCCTACTAGCCAATTTTCCATGATGAAAAAAAAAACAACAACAACAACAAAACTTTTAAATTTATACCTTATTAAAGATAGGAACAAAGAACTAGAATAAAATGATCAATTGTCACAGTGAGGGGGAATACTAGCAAAATCCAACAGAGATCAGGACTTAGAGCTACACTGTCATGAATGGGATCTCATGGTGGTGAGTGACTGGTTAATAAAGTTGCAGATTAAATATCAATAAATACAAAGGAACATTTATGGAAAATAATATGTATACTTACTGTTAGGATCTAAAAAAATTAACAGAAAACAACAATTTTAGAATATTTGACTAACATGATTAAAACATTACCAGAGTGCTAGGTGGTATTGGAAAAAGTAAACATTATCTGGATTCAAATTGTTGTATTGCTTATACAGTCCGTGATAAGTACTTCATAGAGTCTGGTTCTCTCATCTCAGGAGGGGTGAGTATCAATTAAGGCACGGAGAGGAAAACCGTGGATGACCAGAGTAACACAATGGTTTTCATTTGGTATAAGAGTAATTGGACTAGTTCCGCAGTTTGGGAAAGAGATGAATGATTGGGTATGGTGTAGGAATCTAAATCATGGATGAGAGGGAAGACAGGAAATCCATTTGGTTATTGCAAATCAAGAGGAGGAAGATACCCCTAGTAAAGCCAGCAGGCGGCATGAAATGAAACTGTGGAATTTAATAACACAAGGCATTTTTGAAGCCTGAAACTGTATATCGATTCAAAATGTGATGGGCAAATCCCCAGAAGAAAAGTCTGTCAGGAATCATTAAAGATATGAACACAAGCTGTGGAACAAGAAGACACTATGCCAGTTTATTGCTATTTTGGCCAGATACATGAGTGAATATCAGTGTGTACTCATTCTGTTTGTATGCTATTTCATTGATATCCGGTATTGGCTAGTATCACAGACTACATAAGTCTAGATGAGTCTTTGGTCTGACCCAGAGGTAGGTCTGGAATGACTTGGGAGGCTTCCTTCTGTCCTGCAAACCTGTGTTTCACATAATAATTGCATGGTTTATGTTTGGTTGTTATTATTATTATTATTATTTTTGTAGAAATGTGTTCCTTTGATATCAGATTTAAATTTTATCTCTCAATTTCATTGCACATTCTTTTGTTCTTGCATTGATAGAAATGGTGAATAGAACCATATGATAAATATTATCTATATAATTAATTATGTTGTGCATTTTTATTATGTCCCTACTTGTTTCTCTCATCTCCCAAGTACACAGTCTTTTTGCTCTCTCTTTATGAGAGGTTTTTGTGTTTCTGATATTTCTTATTGTCACATCTTAACCTTCTCTAATTATTTTAATTAGATGTTTACAAATACAAATTTCACAAAAGGAAACTTTGAAAATATTTCTGCGATAGTTAACCTTGATCAAAGCAAAAGAAGTTAGAAGAACAAATATACTACATTAAAATATGATAAACAATTGAAATTATACTGCCTTAAGAACATGTGGCCATGAGGCAATTATTTATAATACTGAAATGAAAGTGGATCACAAAAATCTCATTCAAAGAGCTGAGCAAATAATGGTGTCCCTACTATACAAAAGAAAACAAACAAACAAACAAACAAAAAAACAACTCAATTCTATATGGAAGTTTTCTCAATAGGGAAGCATCTGTGGAAGTCGAATGGAGAGCTTATACAAGCCCTGACTTACCTGCTTGTACCAAAGTGGGTATATTGGGGTGTTAAAAATTAGAACAGTACTGTGATTGGGGTTCTTCTTAAAACAGGATATGGGAAATCACTTGACTTTTTTATTATTGTTTGTTTTTTAAGAATTTTACTGCAATTATAACAGAGGTAACATCAGAACAATAGCCGCATTATGACATATGAAAGCAGAAGAGATCAGAGGTGTTTCAATCAGCCACATCTATTTGACTGCAAAAAAACCCGCCCATTTTGAAAATATTGTGATGATTTTAAACAATATTTTTCAGTGGATTCTAAATTCTGCTTCCAGTTACTGATTTAAAAAAAAATAAATAGAAAAAAAAAAAAAGGAAAGAATGTTCCTGTGTCAGGAATTATCTACTGTGGACATATTCCACCTCTGCACTGGCATAACTGATAACATGAATTGGTCACATAAACAATAGTTAGTTTGGAATGCAAAACATATAGTAATCTACAAAATACTTTCTCATAAGCTACATAAAAACCTTATTTAAAATGGAGTTAAATGTACTGCTGCATAGAATTGTCTTCCCAGCAAGATGGGTAAGCTCTGATGTCTTTTTTATGATTCTGTATAAGAATGAGATGAAGACAATTAGACAACATTTCATACCGTATGTAACTTCATGGATCAAGCATTGCTTGATGCAGTAGGGCCTTGTTCCTGACTTTTTCTCCCCAGTCTGTTGACCTGAATCACATGGAACAGGACCAATTTCGGATTAATTACAGAGCTGCTTGTTCTTTGCTGAGAGAATCATATAGAATATCCTTCAAGGATCATCTCGTCCAATTGCCTGACCCCTTCTGGGCTAACCCAAAGTTAAAGCATGTTATTAAGGGCATTTTGCAAATGCCTCTTGAACACTGACAAGCTAGGGGCATCAACGATCTCTAGGCGGCCCGTTCCAATGTTTGACCACTTCATTGTAAAGAATTTTTTTCTATGTCCAGTCTGAACTTCCCTTGGTGCTGCTTTGCACCACTGTTCTCTTGTGTTCTATCATTGATTACCAGGGAGAAGAGACCAGCACCTCCATCTCTGCTGCCTCTTCTATAAGAAGCTGTAGAGAGAATTTTGCCAGTGCTGGAATTAGGACTCTAAATGTAAGAGCCCTTTAAATGTAAAATACTTAGACAATTGAAACAGGGTGAAGATTTAATCTCAAACCAATTTTAAGTGGTACACTTCACTACATCATGGTTGTTTCCTCTGGCATTTTCCATACTGCAGGCCTACCAGAGGGCAATAGCTTTTGGAAGTTTTATATTGGCTGAGTTTTTCTGGAATAAGTTAAAGGAAGACCAATGTGGTGGTGGTGGTGTTCTTTTTTCTTTTCTTTTTGCCTGCTATATGGTTTGGGTTTATTATTCCCTTGTTTCATTAGAAGGCTGTAGTGCTTCTGTGCTGTGGAGCAAGATTTTTCCAGATGTTTGTAGAAAGGCCAGTTGCTGAAGTAAGGTCCTGGGAATTAGAATACCTCCACGTCATGTGCTAACCAAAATACTGAGTCATGGCCTGGCTAGAAAAGTGGAATGGTTATGAGTCCCTAGAAAAGAAAGTTCAATTGATAGTTTGAGTAAGACATTTGGTAAGATTGGTTTAAGTAGAAAAATCTGCTGTAAGCAGATTTTAAGTCGCAAATTTAAGTAGCAATTTAAGTAGCAAATTCTAGCTAGTAAAAAGGTAGGAGTCTGAGACAGCGTCAAGGACGGAAACAACCTTTCCCAGAACAGTGACTCCTGGGCTGTTGTCCTCTCAGAACATCGAGCAGAACTTTGGGTACTTGAGTGTCAGTGTTCCTCTGCTCTCAGCAGATATCTGAAATCCACTGACTAGTAGAGAACTTAATACAGGTAGGTTGTGCATGTTTTTTATTTTTTTTGTTTTGTTTGTTTTGCAGTGGCAGTAGACTATGTCGTGAACTTAAAAAAAAAAATCTTTCAGTGTTTTTATATTTGCCTTTTTGTTTTTGAGAACTTAAGAGTTTTTAAACTCTAGTGTTTAAAAGATGAGAAATGTTATATTCCATTTACTTATTAGATATTAACTCACTTATATGTAATAGAGTACTATTTTTATTAATATACACATATATTATGCTTTTACCACAAGACCCCTCTCTCTCACTCAGTCTACACAGTAACTGAGATCAGTGAATGAGCAGCTATTCATGTTTTCTCTTATTCTTATTGGTCAATATGTGACCCACATGTGGTGTTCACATTCAATCATTACATTGAATTCAAAACTATTAATTTCTCCATAGGCTTTCTTTCCATTGTAGCTATCATTAGCATCTGAATGCCTCACAAACCGTAATTAATTAATTTTCACAAAGCCCCTGTGAGGTGAGATGACATTATTAAAAGAGGAATAAGCCATGGAGAAAAGTGTGAGCCTATATTTTGAATGCCCAAGTTGACATGTATGCTGTGTGTTTTTTTTTCAAGCTACTTAGCGTTCCACAACACTTTATTTGTTCTTTGTATAGCTTCTTCTTATTTAGCTACAAGTACCCAGCAACTGCAAATCTGGCCACAGATACACACTTGAAGAATATAAATTGTTCATTGTAAAGCAGTACATTGAGTAATATCATTTACCAACAATCATGCAGGCATCAACACAATCCATTGTTCAAAAATGGTACCTAGCTAGCTTAACTTTACATTTTCTCATAATTTCCTTCGTTGGTATCTACACGCCATTGAACTTGTGCAGAAAGAGATCCCATGAATATTAGTGGTCTTGTTTATAGAGCCTTCGGGTTCAGAGTCCTCAAGGCACAAATAAGCTCTCACATATTGTCATGTGTTAGAAAACCAACACAATTCTGGCCCTCCAATAAAAAAGAGAGCAGTGATTAACTAAAAACATGAAAATGGTATGCATTTACATGATAAATATCAAGTGTTTCCCAAAGACAGAAGCCATGCAGGCCACTTCTGGCCTCCAGAAATGGAAGTACGGGATGGAAAACCTCAGTGCAACAGGAAGAGTCCTAAAGATGTTTTGTTTCTTTGTCATGTCAGTCTTTAGACACATCTTACTCCTTCGTGTGTGCGTGTGTGTGTGTGCGTGTGTGTAGGTGCAAGGTTCTCTGGTATCACCTGCTGAAAGTGCGGCTGATGAAGTCCAGTTGACTGAACCCACTGAACAGGCATGTAAAGGGCTCGAGTTACCAAGCTGAACTTTTTGAGCAGTACTTGTTGAGAGTAGGGGCTCACAAGGGTAGAGCACAGAGAGAATCACCTCCCTCAGCCTGCTGGCCTCACCTCTGTTGATGAGGCATAGGATACAGGAGGATCTGTTTCTTGATCTTCCCAGGCACAAAGGTGAAGCTCACCAGTCTATAGTTCCCTGGGTCCTCCTTTCTACTTCTACCCTTTTTAAAAATGGGAGTGATGTTTACCTTTTTCCAGCCACTAGGCACTTTCCCTGACTGCCATGACTTTTCATACATGGTGGAGAGAGGCTTGGCAACTACATCAACCAGTTCTCTAAGGGCTATGGGATACATCTTATCAGGCCCCAAAGACTTGTACCTGTTCAGTTTCATACGGTGGTCTTGAGCCTGCTCTTCACTTACAGCAGGAGGGACTTTGTTCCCCAACCCCTACTTAGAGGTTCAGGGACTCGATACTGAAGTACATACTGAAGATACTGAAGGAGATAATGACTGTGATACTGAAGTAGCTTTAGCTAGCATGTAATTCTTGTTTTATGTTCCTCTAGCCTGGGGATCCTTAGACTAATATTTTCCTAGCTTAGAAAGTAACAGCTAATGATAGTGCAAACCCTATCCAAATGTTTTCTAGAATCAGTCTTTTTTAACAAACCAGAGAATTTAGGGACATATATATTTCAGTTGATCCAAATCTCGCAGCTGCTTGGAAATGTCGTCACTTTCTAGTTTATTTTTACTTCTTCAAATGAATGCATGAAGGACACTAGGTTAAACAAAGCATGACAATCAAAGGATATGCTGCTTACCTTGTGTATCTCTGAGGGGCTCAGTGATTTTCTGAGAGATTGATGGCCCATTCCAAACAGGATCTGATGGTTCAGTCTGTCAGATTTGCTTACATGTGATTTTTCCTTCAGTTATTTATTAACAAGTTCTAGACCTTTAATTACATGCTTTGTTTATTCATATCCTTTTCTTGTTTATTGTAAGACATCTGGGTAAGGTATCTCAACTAGTACTTGATCATTAAGAATAAATCTTACACAGAAAATGGCCTCTTTCAGGTGACTTAATCCGAAAGTTATGTGAGGTTTGGAAAAATATCGGGAATATTCACTTTTTACCACACAACTCCATATAGAATTTAAAAAATATATATATTTATATTTATCTATTATATGAACTACTTAAAAGGAACATATGAATAAAAGTACACTAGTGGGTCTTTTCCCAATGCAGTTCATTTACCTATAATTTTCCTTTTGGAGCTTTGTAAAGCTTTTTGTGGAGCTTGGTCATAGTCTCCAATAAAGTGGATCTGCATTTCAAAAACATTTCTCAAACAGAGGGGAGCCGCTTATACTTGAGATTCTAAATTTTATTTCCAGGCAACATAAGTATTTATGTTCTTGTATAAGCGAATAGGTAGAAACAAATTAGATTACTGGACTGTCACTATAGCAGAGCTGTATGCTATTAGCAGGCAGAAAATTAAGAAAATGGTAGAGCATACACAGAAGATTAAAGCAAAAGTTACATGTGGGTGGTGAGAGGCCTTTCTGGATGAGGCCTTTCTGATTCTAAGAAAAGCAATGAGTCAAATTTAAGTTTAACAAAAGCACTGTACTATAGCTAAAATGTTTCTTTTAATCTTATTTTAGCTTTCTGGCATGTAATATTTATATATAGTTGTAACTGTTAAACTCATTTTAATGGATGAATTTTTATTTGAAAGTAAAAAAAGATGTTCAGTGCTGCAAGCAGCAGGTGTTTTTAATCTTTAATAGGTCACCTTCCTCAGTGCAAGCAGGCAAGCTGTTATTGATCAAAGAGGTTTTGTTGGGTAGCTCTCAGATTATTGAGTGACAAACTTTATTGAATTTGACTTAACAGAAGTCAGAAGACAGCTGAAGCATAAGAGCTTGCACTACCATCAGAGTCATTTTACGACAGCCAGGGAGCAAAGCTCAGAGATGGATACTGAGCTCTTTGCTGGCCCTTGGAGATTAACTGAACAGCCTTCCTACCAATTCCCAGGCCTGTCAGCAGAACCAATTAGATTTTCAACCAGTAGACAAGAAGGGTGGCACTTGGGGACCTTTTTGCTTTAGGTCGAAGGCTTTTCAGACTGCGATGAGATGACATTGATGATGACACGTTGAGCATTGGTTGGTTTTAAGACAAGTTAAATTAGCAGTCTTGAAATGATTCCAACTGTCTCCTGACTTCTCACTGTTGCCATATTCAGTGGATCCTGTCAGGAGCAGGTTGATGACTTAATAGTCTTTCTTGAGTGGATTTGAGCACTTTGGCTGTGTGTTTATGTGTAGTTGTCATGCTTAAAATATTCATATAAAGGTTTGAAATATTTATTTGAAGGAGCCTTCTGCAGAGTTCAGCAGTATGGCTCTCAGCGATTCTGCCTACTTTTCTGCCTACTTTTTTTTTTTTTTTTTTTTTTTTCTGCTCTAAGCAGTTGTTGCTAAAAACTGTCTTTAACTATGTTTGATCTGTGTAAAGTGACATTGTTTCTTGTGGCTATTGATAACATAAAGCACTTAGGAAGTTTAAGAGTTTATTCAGCATTTGATTTCCAAAGCTCCGGATGGCAAGTTCCGATCCCACCTGTACAAACAGTACAATGGTTTTGAGACCATTTAAGATTAGGAAAGGTGTATTCAGCTTGCACAGTCTTGTAAACATTTTGTTTAACATTTGATTCTAATCCAAATGGGTTGTGATAGATATAGAAAAAGGGGCAGAGGAGACAGGGATAGGAATTAAGATGAAGTCTGCAACAATTAAATTGCCTGAGGCTACTGAAGCAAGTGAACAGGATATCATGAAGAAGTTGTTCTTCTAAAACTATGTGATACTTTAAAAACATTTTGTAGTGGATTGGCTGCTACTCTTTTGTAAAAGGAGCTGTAGAAATTAAAGTGAAGCAAGCTAGATGATTTTAAATTTATACCTTAACATAAACAAAATCCTAACAGTAACTAGAAATAAACTGGAACTGTCAACGCGTAGGTTTTTAAATTAGCATGCCTGTAACTTTTAAGATTTGCTAATATTAAATACTCAGCATTTAAAAATTATGGCTAGATTTTTTTCTTTCTGAATACCTAAGGTTAAACTCCTACCTCTAAATCCATGTTTATTCACCAGATTAGGTTCTTAACCTGTATTTAGAACCTGATGTCAAGCATTCATTTAAAAAATGTTGGTGCTATTTCTTTGAATTTTAAATTCTCAACTACTATTTTCTCTCAGTAAGAATTCTTCATCTTTTTTAAAGATGGTGATTTAAAAGAAAAAAATAAATGAGCAAACACCTGCAGTTTTTAGACATTATTCTAAGAACCACAAGCAGGATAACCTGCAGGAGACTGACTGCTATTTAAAAGTATATCAACTATAATACTGTAAGCAACAGTATTATTTTTTTCATAAGAAATATTCCTGTTTGTCACAGCAGCACAAAGTGATCGTACATAGATTAGGGAAAAAACATCCTACAAGGGAAGGAAAAGTGGTTTTGTTACACATCTACCTACTATGGTAAAACCAAATATTGTGTTGCATGTTTGAGTTTTAAAATTTACTATTAGTATTTTATATCCTAATCCTACTTTTTCAGTATTTTGTGCCCTGCTGTAATGAGCACTGATCCTCAAACTGATGTGATCAAAGTCAGAGTTAGGCAGTTGGTGATGAGCACAGGTTTGAAAATCACTGACTTGCAGGATGGTCATGGGACAGAGTATCATCTCTCTGTGCCTTAGTTTTTCTGCTTTAAACAGGTATAAGTCAATTGTGAATATGTGAAGTGAAAGATGATATAAAGATCACTTATTTACCTAATATGTACAATATTCTGCATGTGTAAGGTATTTTCCAGTTTAAGAGATAAGTAACAAGTATTAGTTATATATAGATATGGAGATATATATATTATATATATATATAATATATATCTCCATATATATATATGGAGATTTTGGGCACAAGAAGAAAAATGTGGGGTGGTTTTTTAGATTGTTTCACTCACTTACAAAAATACTTTAAAGATTATTTGCCAGGTCCTGGGTATAACCTTGCATTCCCTGTCAGTCTATTAAGTTTAGAATATATTAGAATGACTTTTGAAAAACAAAATAAAACAATGCTTTTGAGGAGAGGAGATGCATTCTGTGCCATTGCAACTAACATCTGAGGCCACAATGTTAGTTGTAAATAAGAAAACTGCCCATATATAAGAGTTGGTGACCACTCTTGTCTCTAGATTATGAAGAAGGGAAGTGGGACCACAGAATTGAATTGACTGAGCTAATCCCCCCTTCCAGTGACAGTGCTAAGGACAGTGAGTTTTTCTGGGGCTCTTCTTTTTGGACCGTGCCTTCCAATGTATTCACACCTTTGTGGAACTTTTGTGATCAGTCAGTCTATGTTTAAGACTGAGATTGGGAATTTCCTAAGTTCTCCCTTTGAAGAAAATCAGAACATCTTAAAAAGTTCTAATGAAATTTTCAGTAATGTACAAGCCACCAAATACTTGGCAGTTACCGTCTCACTATTGACAAATTCATGCTTGATTTTTTTTGTTAGTTTTAGCTTCCAGCCAATGAATCTGGTTAACACTTTCTTTCCAACTAGAGACCTGTGTTACCAGTTTTTCCCCCATGTAGGTGCATGTACATTCTCAGTGGGCACCCTCCTCACCTTCTGTTTTGTAAGCAAAATTAATAAATCTCCTTTAAATTTTCCCTTTAAACAGTTCTTCAGTAAATTCTGTAGTTCCTCTCTGAAACTTCTAGAATTGCAGAAATCAGACCTGAGCTATTATTTGCTACAGCCATATTAGCTAGGAACTAAATCTGATGTCTTTATTTGCATGTAATATATACTGCTATTCATCCAAGGAGTATGTTAACTGTTTGGACAACCAAGTCTCCCATTGCAGAAGCATTAGCAAAATCATTTGTTCTTAGATTTGTGAGTTTACATTTGGAGGTATTGAACCATAAACTGCTTGCATGCATCCAGATTATCAAGAAATTCTGACTGCACTGTACCATTGAACTATCTTTATGATTATCACCTACATCAGTTTTTGTGCTATCTGCAAATTTTATTTGTAATGATTTTGTGAGTCTATGATAAAAGACAGAATGTCAAAAATATGCTACCCCAGGATCTCAGGAGAAATGATGCACTTGATAGTGACTTCCATTTTGACACCTTAGTAGTAGTTGTTTGTGCTATGCTGAATTTCTATCAGTATAATATTAGAATTTGTTGCTTTACAGGATCTTCATCAGCAAAGCCTTTATCAGCTGGAATCACAGACTTTTCAAAACATAAAAATCAAATCAAAAAGATGAATATAAAAGATCTGCCGTCCATAAACCTTCAGCTCCTTAATCAAAATCTTGTAATGGCCATTGGTTTTCATTCAGTGTTATGTTAAAAGTCAGCATTAACAATGCAAGAAACTGCTAGGCTATTACAAAACTCCTAGCTACAAGTTAGCCATTTATATACACTGAAAAAAATCTGGCTGTAGTAGCTGTTATTTAATATCTTCCTAACATACTGTTGAAAAAGTACTATATTTTGATCACTTGATCAGAACAGGTTATCCTGCTTTATTTTCCAAATGCAGAAAATAATTATTTATTGAACTTTTCAACCTCTTCTGCATGATTTGTTATGGCTACGATTTATAGATCCTCTGTTGTTTCTAGTAGGTCTTGAAAATCATTTACATTATCCTTATATCTTCCGACAACTGATTTCTTCCTGCATCTGTTTGCTTCTCACATAAACTTGATACATTTCCTAGCTTCAGTATCTAGTTCTTTAAATACCATTTTTTAACCATTTTTAAACTTGTGTAGATCTTTCTTAAATCTGGAAAAATGGTTTTATGGGCATTAGAAACAAGAATCCTAACCAATTTTCATTTCCTTTGAGAATTTCTATGTTCAGTTTCTTTTCTCACTCTGATTTAGCTTAGAAGCATTTTCACACTGTGAAACTGGTCTTTTAAAAACATCAGATCTGTATTGTAAGTTTGGGTTGTATACCATCTTTTCTTGCAGCAAATGTGTTGACACATGATAGCTTGATTTTAAATTGCCTCTGGTTTTTATTTCCGCAATCAATCTCTCTTTTTCTCTCAAGATGAAGTTTAACATATCACTTTACTTTGTTGACTCTCAATGATTTTCCAACTAAGATATTTCAATGTGATTTTAGAAATTCCATAAATATTTTAGAACTAGCAGCTTAATGTTGTTGACACATGTCACTTGATGTCAGTCCCTAATGAGACGACAGAATTTTTTTCTCTCCTTCATCTTAGTGATAGGAGCTTATGGGCATTAGTTGTCCTGTTCTACTGTGTGACTTTGACTATTGCAGACAATGGTAAAGACCCCATTAACACTTTGTTCCGTACTACTTATTCTCCATGTCTACTTAGTCAGGACCGTATACGCCCTACTTGCCAATGATATAGGAAATGCTGGTATTGATTTCAAAGGAAAAAAAACATACTTTTTATTCACAGAACAACATTAATCTAAAATGGTTGAGCATATAGAATAGCAGTGTCGTAATGCAATGGAATCAGTTTTCTCGCTGTGGATTAGTACATAAAGAGGTAACAGTGGCTTGGAGTGGAGATCATAGTCCTTTCAATTGTACATTAAAAACTAATAATTCTTTTATTTGTGGTGATTGATAAGGTTGTGTACTTTCTGCCCAGACATTGCTGTCTATTTAAAGTCTTCCTTAATTGTTTTTATATCTTTATGTGTATTGGAAGAAAGAGGTTAATTGATATTAAATAATTGTATTTGAAGCACAGGATATAATAGTATACTCTTGCATATTGACCTTTTAAAGCTTGAGCTATACTATGTGAAGGGATGAAGTAAGACCAGTATCATATTGGCGCTCTTCTTTGGTTCACTTCAATTGCAGATAGGACCTCTCAACAACTTTGAATCTGATTTAACACTTGTGACTAGTGACCAAAATTCTAGATAGCCACTTGTGTTCTACTTGCTGCTTTACTACTGTACTTCACTAGCAATCAAGAAGAGGGAACTGACACATTTATGGCCTGTGGCAAAAACTAGGCAATTAGGAGAATCAGTATTGGATTACATCATCTTAAAGCAGACTTATTCTGAGTGAACTAAGTTAACTTTCACACCCTGGATATCACAACAGTTTTAATCTTTTAGTAACATCTTGTGTAAAAATTAATCATCAGTTTGAATGGATTATTTTTGACAACCAGCAAAACATCATGAAAAACCATTCTCGTGCAGTTTTTTGATATGCAGAGGATATGTCATAAGTCCTTTTCTGAAACAATATGCTTCCATTTTGCTTCACCATTTGCACAGTTTAATCAGTAAATTAGCATGGAACTCTCAGTCTCTCTATATTATTAAAAATATTTACTGCACAAAATAAAAATAAAAATATTTACTGCACAAAAATTTTAGCACAAAAAATCTGGCAGACACTTTTCAATAAGAAAGGCCCCCCCAATCCTTAGCTTCAGGAACATTCAGCTTCAGGAGACAGAGGAAGGGGTTACATCCTATAGAAAGCTCTTGAAGACACTCCTTATGTAGAACTTTCATTTTATTTTGAAAGTTAAAAACACCGTGTTTATTTATTTATTTATTTTCCTCTGCTTTTGTTACTTTGGGCTGCATAGATGTATTAAATATAGCATAAATAATTGGCAGGGAGAATTTTATTGATAAAGATGTTCTTTACCAGAGTAAAGGTGATGCATGTCATCAAGGTGCCCTTTCTGTCACCTCATATGCTCATATCAGGGACAGTACTAATTTGGCAGCAAAACTCTTCCACATCTATCCCCCTTTGGGGCTGGATGATTTCCCTGAATTCCTGTCTGTATGAGTTGGCATTAGCTTGGACTAGCTACTGAGCTTACGTCAGTGTTATCTAAGCCTGGCAAGACACTGTTAAATCTGTGAGCATAGAGAAATCACTTTTAAATTGGTATTTCCTATGAAATTTTAATATGCATTTGCAAAAGATATCTTGTTTGCAGTGATGTTAATACAGCATTTCACAAAATTGAGTAAGTAAATCGAGAGGTTCATGTGTACATTTTTAATGTATGTAAGCAAAATAAAATTCAGTATATATGTTACACCATGCATGCTATTTTGATTAAAAAGCAATTTTCTGGTTACTGATAAAATATTGGCTGTATGCCAGAACAACAATTTAATGTGAGACCCAATGGGGGATGATTAAGGCTATGAGCTCATAGCAGTGTAGCCTTCCATTCAATGCATAAAAAAAAATCTCATCCTTAATGGACTGTTGTTTATAGACAACAAGCTTTCTCTAAAGTGTTCAGTTAATACGTGGAAATTATCTACAAATAGATAAATCTAAGAGATCTCCTGTAGACACTTTTTTTTTTTTTTTTTTTTTCTTTTGATGGAAACAGTAACTGTAAAGTTGTTCTCAATACAAATGCTAAAATTACCATCCAAATCACCCAAAAGGACAGATTTTTAACACAAGAGATTGCTGTTGTCCCCACTCTTCCCCCACAAAAAGTGCTATCCATGGACTAGTACATTTGCTAGTTTAAGTAAGCTGTAAACTGGTTATAGATCTCCCAGTCTTGTCTACTTAGTCCCAAGCACTGTGGAATGCAACAGTAAAATGATAAAGCAACTATTGGAAAAAGGACAAGGAATCAAACTCCACTTAAAGCTGGTACATTAAAAGGTGACATTTATGAGACAACAATTCACAACCTGTTGACATTGTTTAAAATAAGATTAAAAGCTGAGATATAAAATGGTATTAGAGAAGCCTAGATTCTTATATATTTGTAGGGAAGCAAATATGGCAATGTGTAATTATCAACAGATGACTTGGGGTCATGGGAGCTGCCAATTCTTCATGAGACGAATGAAAGTTAATGTTTGAAAATAGCTGTGGACTGATGCAAGATACACTTTGATTACATGAAATTGTCAAATGTGTGGGAAGAGTGTTTTTCTATTGGGGGCTTGGTATGAACTTGGAAAGAGTTATAATAGAGGAAGTGGGCAGGTGTTGTTTGTCCTGGAAGCTATAGTAAAAGAATAAGTACTAGAAACTTACTTCTGGCTGAGAATATCAAGGTAGTTTCAGTGATTAAAGATCCTTACTTAAAAATGTAAGTGTATGGTGACACTACCACTGGTGAATAGGAACCTGCTGCCTGTAGGCAAGGATTATGAGGTGCATATGTAAGGTCTGTCGTAGGAGTAGTAAAATAGAGAAGAAAATCAGAAAAATTGGCTGTGCAGCAGCCAGCAGCATGAAGACCTTAAGTCTGGGAATCACTCTGATTCAGAAGAGTTAGATTCAAACATATGGAGCCTATATTACTTTTTATAAGGGGAATGGTATACCCTGCAAGAAAAAAAAAAAAAAACATTGCACAGCAGCTCCCCTCTTCAATTATAAACATTCCTCCCTATCAACAATTCTCCCATGTGTGTATTTAGCAAAAGTTCTTTCCATCAGTATTGCTGGAGAAGGCTTTATTTTAATCACACCAGTTCACAATTAACATGTAGACAACCACAGTGCTTCATATAGAAGACACCGGCCTTTGTTCCATACTGTATTTATTTTGCCATTTTCTGTATCTTAAGTAAAAGTATTTTATGGTCATGATTCACTGAAGTAGAATGATGAAATCCCAAATATGGCTTTAAGATTTCTTTGACATGCGTGGGTTGTAGTCGATCTTTGTAAGCAGTCAGCTCATCTTTCACAAATTTTGATTTACTAATAAAACATCTATATAATAGTAAATTATGTTTTTTTGATTACTGAAGGTCTAATCAGTGTGCAAGCTATTAGCCATAAAAGAAAGCAAGCTACATTTCTGACAATTGTCAGTTTTTCAAAGGACAGTCAATGAAGGTCTTCATCATGAGCAGTTAAGGTTTACAATAATGAAACAACAGTTATGGTATGTAACACTGAGCAAAAACATCTAGGACAAAATGTATGGATACATGCCATCTTTTACGTAGGCAGCTAGTGATAAGAACAGTTTTAAAGAGGGAAGATTTAGATTAGATGTTAGGAGGAAATTCTTTACTATGATGGTGGTGAGGCACTGGAACAGGTTGCCCAGAGAAGTGGATGCCTCATCCCTGGAGGTGTTCAAGGCCAAGTTGGATGAGTCCCTTGGCAACCTGATCTAGTGGGTGGCATCCCTGGCCATGGCAGGGGAGTTGGAACTAGGTGATTTTGGGTGCCTTCCAACCCAACCCATTCTATGTTATTAACTGTACTGGCATGGGCAGGTATGGCATTTCTCTCTACAGCCATATAAAAACCTTATCACTATTTGCAGTTTTTCTATCTTATCTTACTATACTTATATCTATAGTATCAGTAAAATACAGAAGTGTTAATGTGTCCACTCAGGCTTATATAAAAAAAGTGTCACAAAACTTTTCAAAACCACAAATATTTCTGGACCATATCAACCTTATGAATGGCTAATGCAAAACTGATAAACAGAAAATGTAATACATTTTCCAGTGAACAAACAGCAGCAAAAACAAATCTTTTAGGGCACTGTAACTTTTCTATATTAAAGTGTGATTTAAATAAGGTGCAATTAAATTGCCCACAGGCTTCCTACTTTAAGAACGGTTTCACAGGTATCTTAATTCACTTGAATTGCCTTTTCCTAAAAGTGAAAACTTCTGGAGCTATTTTCTGTACTTAGCCATACATCCACAAGGACTCTACTGTTGGGATGAGAAAGTCAGTCTGGTTTGGGTAAATCTGATAAATCAGCCTGCAAAGACAAAAATGTCTTCATGGAGAAACACATTCAAAAAAATTTCTAAGATTGAGAGTTTTGAAGTTGAGGGGTGTGAGGAGCTTCCAGAAGATGACTAACCAAAGTCAGATCACTAAACTGTTGAATAAACATAAGAAGAATGAATACTTCATTCTTTTTATGAGAAGAATGAAGAATAAGAAGAATAAAGAATAAGAACATGAATACTTCATTCATTCCATAGAAAAAAGATGCTGCAGCAACATTGAGAAGGAGCTTACACAGAGTCTGCATAAAATCTGGTCACATACCCTGTGTCCACTGTACTGGAATGAGTAGTTATATTGTTTGTCAAACGTGTACTTTTCCTTGCCTTTGCAGTAGTCTTGGTTTCCCTGAAAGCTAAACCACTGAAAAGTTGCAAATACTAAAACTGCACCATTCTCTCAACCAAAAGTTAATAACCAATAACATTTAAGCAACTTGTATGCAACACAGAATTTCAGGTGTTCATAAATGACATCTCTAGATACAACCTATTATTCTCTGAAATGCCTTGCTTAGGCTTTGTGTGTTTCCTTTGAAATGTCAGTACTTTTGTTATGGGGAATGATATATCCATTTACTCTTGCAGCGGTTCTGTTGTGGTTGTAGTCTAACTAATACCTTCCCAAAGAAATCAGCTCTTATCTGCCTTCTCTCTGGAACTTGGAGAAGATATCATAGTCTGTAGGAAATAAGGTTAGAAGTGAGCTCCAAAGGTCATCTAATCTATCCCCATTACCTCGATATCACCTCCAGGGAGTATGGCAATGGCATATACTCCTTTCTTATATTGTAATTCTTCCCTGCTTCATGACTTACTGCTGACAGAAAAAGCTCTTTTTTTTTTTTTTTTTTTTTTTTAACAGCACAGGTGTTATTATTCCTTGTACTTTATTATTATTATTACTTATTTGTTTGTATATTTTAGAGGGAAAAATCAAAAGTGTTTCTTGTTACCTGTTTTTGGTTATCTGTTTGTAGAAAGAACTATTTCTGGATCAGTCCAGTCTATTCTCAATAATATTTCTGAAGAAGAACCATCCAAAAAGGGGAGGAAGCCCTAACTGAAGCCCAGAAATTTCTCATCAAAATATTCAGCATTAGAAATTACAGGAATGACAGATGGAATTCTCTGTGGAAACAGTTAGTTTTGGTGAAATTTCTATTTTGGAGGAGAGAAAAAGGCTTCTGTTTGTCTGTTATATCAAAAAGTCTCTTTTGAAAATTTTTCAAATTTCAAAATTTCATCTTCAAAACTAATATTTACTTCAAAATTTAACATTATGAACAAATTAATAAAAATTGCTATGCTGTGCTTTAGAATATTTAAATATTTTTTTATTATTATTTGAATTCCTTTAGTAGTTGTTCTTTTCCTTTAGATTGTCAGCATGGGACAATTTTAGGCCTATACTGGGGTGTTTACCATAATTAGAAAAATATCCAAAGGCTGTGGAAGAATTTAAGGTGGAAAAGATCACTGATATGCTGGAGAATGTGAAGAAAATATTAGTTGTTTCCTAATGGGTCTGTCCAGAAAATAACAGTTGAAATCACCTCTCATATCTGCTTTATTATAAGATAGATTTAAATTCTACATACTTCAATTTAGGTGGCTGACGTCAGCTGTGTGCATCTTGAGATGCCTTAGAATTTATTTTGAGACTTTTATTGGGTAGCCATTCATAAAAAATACCTACACTTATATATGTCAAGACGTAGGCAGCTAAGAATTGAGATACTTTTGAAAATGTAGTTCTTTAATAGAAAGTAAGTAAAGAAAACATGCTTCAATATGCAGAAGTGATTTCTTCAATCTCAAATTTATATTTGGATGCTCTTTTCCTCTGCCTTTACCCTCATCATTTCAGGCTTTAAAAGATTGTTAAGACCACTGAAAATCTATCTCAAGGAGAGATAAACATCCATAAAGCTTTGAAAATCATCCTACAGAGCCATGGTGTATCCCTCTCTCATCTCCTTCTCTGATCTATTGAAATACAACCTTTGAGTGAATCTGAATTGAGTATATTGTAATTCTTCAGACATTTCTGAGAAGTTAATTTTGTCCACAATCTGTAATGTGTTTTTGTTTGAAAATTTGCAAAAGAAATTAATTTTAGTAACTGTCAGGAAGGTGTAATTGACCTCCCTTTCTAGATCAAACTAAAACCAGTATATCACAACTCAAAAGGCTTCTTCTAATAGCTAAACGGTTCTTTTGCACACTGAAAAGCACAGAGTATGAAAATTGCATATTTTACTTTGTTGATGTTTTGAATTAAAATTTGCTGGCCTTGCTTTTGAAGTAATCACAACATTATCTTGCTATAATTCCATATTCAGTGAGACTGAATGAAAAAGTTGTATGGTATCAATTTATAGTTACCTTTTAATCTGTCTTTCTTGGCAAGTAATGCAACTTCTAAATGTAATTGGTATTATTATAAGCACTGAACAACTTTATGTTGAGATTCATGTTATATCACATTTTCCCTTTAGTATAGTTCATTATATATATATATTGTAAGTATTACTTGATTTCTTCTCTGACAAAAGTTGGACTATTCTCGAATTTTCAGCCATATCTCCTAGCAAAAAATACCCTTTTTTTCACGTTCCACCTACTCCATATTAAAACGAATGTGAGTTTATTTAGTGTTCATGTATCTGAAAAGAAACAACCAAGATTTTGTGCATGTTTCCAATAAACACACATGATTATTGTTATTATACTGTAGCTTGACTTAAGAAGCCTGTCCTAAAGTAGAAGAAAACATTTGCACTTTTGATGTTTCTTTAATAATTGAGCTACAGGGCTTCTAAAGGGTATCTAGTTACTAAGCAGGGAAGAGATGTGTTTACACGTGATCCCAATAGATCCTAGACAGATATTCATCAGCTTCTGCTGCAGAAAGTTGTACAGTAGGGCATTTCATTTCTCTTCTGGTGATTTTGTATACAATACTGGGTGAAATGATATAGTAATAGAATGGGTGAGGTTTGAAGGGGACCTCTGGAGATCATCTCATCTAACCTCCCTGACAAACAGGATCACCTAGAGCATGTTGCACAGGATCTCACCCAGGCAGGTTTTGAATTCTCCAGAGGAGACTCCACAACCTCTCTGGATGTGTCACATTCACAGTAAAGAAGTGTTTTCTCATATTCACATGGATTGTATTTCTTGCCCAATTAGATGTCAGAAATTATTATTTTTATGATCCCTCCTCATTTTTTTTTTCTGCTATTTTATATTTGTGTGCCACAATCTCTTTTCATGCACTTGTTATGGAAATTTTGGTATTTTATGTAAGCTTTTCAACACTTATGCTAACCATTAGTATTCCAGTGAATCTTTGTGACTATTTTATTTATTGTTAAGTGAAATATTTAATAAGCTGAGATGTTACTATGTCAAAAACTTTTCCAAGTGCATTAACTTTGAAACCATCTCAAAATAGTATTCTGGCAGGTTTGCATTCTGCTTCAGATTTGCAGTTTCATTTAAAAAAATAAAAAAATATTTTCATTCATACATGTTTTTCCAAAAGCACAGCTTAGATTTTGAGGAGAGGGAACATTTCTACACCATTAAAATTAGGTGCAAGGAAAACTGCATCACTTTAAAGTCTTTGCAATGCATAGATACTATGCAGATACAATTTGTCCTGCAAGATGTGTATACCTAATGATTATGCCAAATCAGAGAAAGCTAAAGAAAAGCAAAACTGTTGCTTCAGGTTAGCAAGAAGCTTATTGGACAAGGTGCAAAGGAGATACTGAAACATATAGTCAATATCCCACTATAGTATAATAATCGAGGAGTTACTAAAGGTAATTCATTTTAGGTGTGAAGTGTGTATGCAGTGCTACTAGTGATATTTTGTTATGGGAGCTATTGGAAATAATAGCCTACTGTGTGTATTATATAGAAATGACAACACTTGGTAAGTGCTTTCATGCTGTTTCCTAGTGACAACTTTTAGTCAGGATTAAATATTTTCATTATGTTCCCTTAAAACAATCCTAAATCTGAAATTTCAGTGATTTTGAAGTAAACTGATTTCAAGAACTCTGGACTGAGTTTTCGTACGCTGAATCACGAATGTTTTAAAAATATACTTAATCAGCAACATTGAAAAATCATGTACATGTGCTTTTTTAAAAGAATAAAATTTGTTCCTCTGTTTTCAGTTGGTCTGCTCAATCAATGCATATCTTCAGGTTCTTCAATTATTTGCAGCAGGTGAAGGGTTTATTCTACCTTTGTCTCTGACAGTTGCGTGCAGCAGCAGGAATGAGGGATCTTCTTAAAATAATGGCTGGGAAGGAGGAAATATCAGTGATAATTCAATCTAATATAAAATGTTTCAAATAAATTACATTAACCTCTCTGAGGTTATTGATTGCAGCTATATTAAATAGATTTTAAATCAAATGATAGCACCATTTTAAGCATTTTTCATGGTTAACCTCTAATTTTGCAGGGTTCCTTAGTCACTATTTGCTTTAGAAAGCACTAAATAGAGAAAATAAATAAATCTCAGACCACCCCAAAATTTTCACACACATTTTGGCGCACTTCAGGTGCATTAATACTGGGCAGTTCCACTTACAGTAAGTGTAAAGATTTATCTATTAGGCATAATGCCTCTTTTATAATAAAATCCTGTATATAAAAGGTTTTTAAATGCTTGGAGATTTTCTTTTGCTGTTATTCTTCAGAACAAATTTTTTTCATTCAGAAAGAGCTGATGAATAATGTTCTCCTTTGGAGTATTCTGTGGACAGCTTCCTTTTTCCAAAATTGCTACTGCCTCCTATTGCTCTCAATGGGATTGAAACCACAGTTGCCCTAAGCCAAGACACACTTCTGTGAAATGACTAATGCTTCCTATTGTTTTGAGTACAAGTGGAGCTGCTCTTAGATAGAATAATTGTTCCTAAAGCATACAAAACAGAAAAAAAAAAAAAAAAGCCAGATTAATAGTGACTATCTCCAAGATGCAGGATTTATATTTTAATTTGTCTCAATATTTTTATTTAGTCTAAAATTTCAAGTACCGTTGTAAAATAATTGTATGGAGTTGCAAGATAGTTAAAATTAAAAAGTTGTGGGAGATAAAAATGTAGAAGAGCACAGTGATACATTTAATCCTGATCGTTTATTGGTTTTATAATTTTTATTCTTTAATTTTTGTTTTCAATGGCCATGACAGACTTGTATTGTTTCTATCTTTCATTAGAAATATTTTCCGTTTAGTATATTTCTTATGAGGAAGTTGTTAAAAAAAAAAAAAAAGGCAAATATTCAATACAGCAAATTAGATGGCAGTCTTAATTATTCAGAAATGTAAGTAACAAATTATTCTTTTCTACTAATGTATAATAATTTAATAATTACAATTATTTTAAAATAAAAATGTATTTCACTGACATGAATTAGTTCTTATAAATACAATGAAGAGTACTTAATCCACTTACTATATTATTAATCATTGTTTAGTATATTTGATAGTATTTTGAGTGTGTAATATCTGTAATTCAAAGAGGTTTCAGTTATTGCTGTGAGATCTCGGACTGTTTTAGAACTTAAAGCAGACCTCCCCGTTTTACTGTAGCTTTTTCTTTTTCAACTTTTTTTTCAAGGCTGTATATCTGACAAATTGTAAGAACACAATGCAGAATGATTTCACTTAAAATATTTGAAGAACTAGTTAGTAGTAATGCTTATAATGGGAAAAGTGCAATGCAGAATAGAATATTACACTTTTTTTGCATGTATTATTGGTTTATTTTATATCTGAAAATGGAATGTTTGCTGTTTGATCTGTTGACGTCAAACTGGTTTTTGCTGGAGGCAACGGTGTCAGTAGAGCGTGTTTCGACCTTGATTTCTTCTATTTCACCCTTTTTCATGCTATTTGTTAGCATAAGCAGAGGATACACCTATTTTAAAAAGACAATTACAAAACTAAGGTCATATATTATTTTTTAAAGAGGAAAATGAAAGAGATTTTTTTCTTCTAGCAGGTTATTTTGCTAGTGAAACCTGTATTGATAACTTCAAGGCATATCCAGTAATCTCATAAAAGGAGTATGACATATGATCACAAACGAAGAAATGTAAGAGTTGTAAAAACAAGGAATAAAGAAGGAATGCTTGTATTCCCTGTCATTCTCATTATTGTAACTCAGTGGACTTTAATGAACTCTTGTCTTGTTTTTAGTGATGAAAGATCAGAATTATCTCCTGTCTAATTTCTTTGTTCACATTGGTGTTTTTATGATTTTAATAGCAAAGCCGCATTAATATCATAAGATAGCATAAGTTGTAAGAAGATAGCTCACCATCTGTAAGTTGTGACCTCTTTTTGTATAATCACAGTAAAAGCATAGCCTTAAATTCTCAAAAAGACTTCTCAAAGGATTTTTAAATCCTTGGTTTGTAGATTGGAAGGGAAAATGAATGCCCCAGGCCAAGAGGTATGTTGTAATTCCTGTGCTGGGTTCATATAAAAATTACCCCAGAGAACAGAGGGACAAACACTGGGTTGTTCTATAATACAAGCTCTTCAAAAACAGGTTAATATTTTCTGAATATAACATTTATTTTGGGGACCAAAAAAAAAAAAAAAAGGGTCAATGGATACTAAGTTTCAGCAATTATGATGAGGACTGTTTAGGCAGAATTATTTTAAGATTTAAGGGAACCTGTACAGGTAGTGTAAGTTTAACATTAAAAAAAAAAAAAAAGTTGATTTCTTTATGCAAGTAAATGGCAAGGAAGCTATTTCAACAATAAAGAAGGCTTTTAAACTTGTGAAGCTGACTCTATTAAATCCAGTGACTGGGAACAATTTACAGCCAGCTAAAAGTAAAAGGGAAACAGAAGAACTGAGGTTTCTAAGAGGAAACTTTGTAAAATTTTGCTTTAAAAAGCATCAGTTTCAGAACACTAACATCTTAAATATCAGCCTGTGGCTTTTAATCTTGCCTATTCTTGTGAAGAGGAGAACTAAAGAAAATATTGAAATGATTCCTAGGCTGGATGAGGCCCTGAGCAACCTGATCTAGTGGGTGGCATCCCTGCCCATGGCAAGGGGGTTGGAATCTTTAAGGTCCCTTCCAACCCAAACCATTCTATGATTCATGATTCTATAATTCCATGATTCTATGCTTTTTTCCCTAGAAGCCATCAGAAGAGCTAGGAAGTTTTTAAAAAGTAAATGGATCTCATAGATCACCAAAAAAAAGACTGGGATATTAAGAAAGCCCTAAACCCTTAAGCCTAGGTGGTACGTCTTCAGGAATTTTGAGCAAGGTTGTCTATGAAAGAATTGAGCTCCTAACCACCCCTACTACTTCCACTCAAAAAATTCTCTTTCAAAGCAGTCATAGCAGACCAGTGGATAGTAAGTATTGTACAATAATTTAATCAAACTGTCAGGCTCCTTGGAGTGTTCGGGAGGATTTCCGACAGAAGGGTTTGCCATTGTCCTTGCTCCATCGGGTAAACCAATAGGAAAAACACAACACTAACATCTGCAGAACGTTTTTCACACAAACCTAAAAAAAAGACAATCTGTCAGGATGATAATGTCCCAAAATAACATTGTGTTAACAGGGTCCACATTTGAAGTAGTTAAAAATACTATATTAATTTTATCTCAACTACTAGGCTATCATTTGTCCTCAAAAGAAGGTTAAACTACACACTGTAGGAGTAATTTACATTGAGAGTGAGAGTGCAGAAGACCTCAAAAATTAATTTGAGAGTGTAAAATGACAAATATCAGCGTTGTCTGTCCCAAGGTAAGGACAGACTTGCCATCTGGTTAGGTTCAAACACATTCAGTGGAAGCATGTGAGGACCCTACTAACTGGGGCCATTTGCAGGAGACTGATGTTCTTACTATGCCAGTTCCTAATGTAGTTTACCAAAACATTGAGCTGTTGGTATCCTGTTTTCCTTTCACCGAATCTGAATAGCTTTGAACAGCTTATGGTTATTTACTATTGTGATGTAGCTAAACTTAGAGCGTAAAATTACTCTCTAGTACTTGGGGATCTTGTAAGAGGTACTGCCATGAACAACACTCAGGGTAAGGGAAAAACAAAAAGAGGATGTGATGCAGAATCCACCACAAAACAATTAAACAGATTTTTGAAGACCATGCAGAAGGTTCATATTTGTTCTGGGAGCAGAATGTAGATTCACACCTTGAATTACCTTGAATGATTATGACAAGTTCTGCCTTACCAATAGAATAAAATGAGGAAAGCAGAGTATGAGTGACTTGCTAATTGTAACATGGGAAACCTGTAGCAGATTCAATAAATAAACTAGGTTTTCTCATATTCCCAGATCATATTGACTGTTCCTTGTTGAATTCAGTGCAAATTTATCCAAGATTCAGGTTTTATACTTGCTGAAATAAATAGGCAGCTTTCTTATGGATCTAGAATTGTAAACTGTTAAACAGGAATCACAGAATTTAGTTGTACATTTTTTTTCTTTTTGTGAAATAACGAGATTTATCATACTCTGTAAGAAATATCAACATGCCAGTTCCAATGGTGACCATTCCTCATGTTGCAAATAAGTAAGAATATCTTCTTCTACATTCTGTACATGTGCAGTGCTTAATGTGAAAGCATTCTTCCTCTGAACCTACAGAAGTCAGTGCGTAGTCTGATGCATGATATAGAATTTTCTTATTTAACATGCATAATTATGAACGCTATCATCGGATAAAAAATCTCTTATCTTACCTGTTTCTGATGGCTTAAATATTTTGGATCCAGATGTAGATGGAAATTTAGGTGACAATTTTCTGGTGCAAGACAACAGTTGATCATAAGTGCATGTCTATCATTTTAAAACTGAGCTGCAGTGTTGGATATAATGAAGTAAATTCACATGTGGTTTCACTGGAAACAATGCTCTCCTGTATGGTGGTGTAAGTAAAGATCATTTTGCTGTTTACTAACACTATAGCTTGTTGCATTGATATTTTTGCAGGTCTTTACAGGTAATTCTACGTGATATTTACTTTCTTCTTCAGTTGCATTCCTTTTTACATTTAATAATTATTTCAGTTGGAGTTTTTTCAAGCTCAGGTGATAATATTGAAGTAATGCATGCTGTTCTGTGTTCCATTGTCTAGGAATATTGAATGCCAAAAATAATATTTGAAGTGATAGAAAGAAAGAAAGAATAAATGAACAAAAGAAAGAAAGAATGAATATTTTAGGTTTCTCACCTTTGAAATCTATTCAAATCATTTTAGCCATTTTTCTTATTTGTACTTTGCTTGTTAGATCATCTTCATTGCATTCAGACTAGATGAATGGAGCAAAGCAAAATGATTTCTCAAGTTCTTGCCATGGAATGACTCAGATAGTTTGCACAGTCACCCAATACTCAGAACAGGTTGCTCTAGTATAACAATGTGGCTTTAATTTTATCTTAAAATTATTATGAGGAACTCTGATATAGGCAATAGTAAAGGAAAAATGTATTTCCGTTCATACAAGTATGTGTATGCACACAGTATGAAATTCTGACTCATACTAATTTTTCTTTTCATTTAAATGAGGTTAATAATTCTGCATTTCTATTTAGGAAATACATGACTCAATAACAGAACAAATTTAAGCCAACTAATATAGTTTAGACTATATTGTATTGTCGTAATATGTCCCTAAATTTATTTATTTATTGGCTACTTTTGGTACTCAAAGACATAAGTAATAGGAAAAAGTGAAAGTACATAGTTAAGATCCATGGCCAGGTCAGTTACATTTTACTGACATATTAGCAAAACTCTTCAACAGTGTATATTCCACTAGTTTGGAGAAAATTATGTCCAATATCCAATGTCTATTGTTCTGTCATTAATTCATATTTTTGTCCTTAATGGTATATTGCTTATTATGTCAATGATATTGAAGATTCCACAATATCATGAATTTTTATTTTTAATTACAAAATAACTTTTTAAGTGCTTTCTTGAGGACTCTGAAATGAACTTCTTATTTAGGATTCTTGCAGCAACAAGGTTTCTTGTGTCAAGATGTTATTTTATTGCTTCCCAACAATAGCATTCCATTGCACTAAATGGATTTCCGGTTGATAATACGAGCTGTGAAAGTATTTCCAGATGATGTTACCTAGAATTTTTAGATTGAGAATATTCTCCTCAAGAGGGGACTGTTCTGCAAAAAATCACACTCAGGATGCTGAATTTTGAGAATGTCACTACATGAAGTATGTCTTTTAAATGCTGTTAATACAAACTGCAGAAATCCATAATCCTTAATTAATGTACATTGTCAAGAGTAACTCTTGGATGCCAGAACCTCTCAGGTTTGTTTTACGCTTCTTCACCCATATGACTTATAAACAGATACTCTTACACTGTAAGAATTTCCCCTAAGACATGCATTAAATTGTATTATGTAAATTCTGCATAGTGTGATCTGTCCGCAGTATTGCTATACCAACTTGCAGAATTCATATTTTGCAAAGTCCACACATTAGTAATCCCAGGGACATATAATGCTAGTAATACTATGGAAATATGCTATGAAAAATCCTATAAATTTGACTCTTTTGACTGATTACAAGAAATTGAGTCATATTTGCAATTTCTATTTTATATTAAGTAACCAAACTTTGTGTGCATTTTATCAAAACAGCAGTGTAATTTGTTACTACTTTCTATATGGACAGAGCCTGTAATAGTGTGGCAAAATGGATGCATCAAGAAGTTAAAAGCCTGCTTAATATTGTGCACTACCGTGTATATGTATGAAGAATAGAAAATAAAAATGTTAGAAGCTATTGTGCTCAGTGTGAGTAGTGATACACTGGGTTTGGCGATTTATTAATTTTGGAAAAATTCAGATTTGTATATGGACCCAAGTTTAGAGCAAGACTTTCTCATTAAAGTAAGCATGAATTTGATTACAAAATTTGTAGAGAAACAGGTGGTCACTACTTGCACCAGTATTTCTTTTTCATAGTAATAATGACATATGTAAAATGGATCATAAAGAAATCATGTGTGTAACAACTAAGTAGAAATTCAGTTTTACTCTTTCACATTTTCAGAAGCTTGTGTATGTTTTAGAATCTGGTTTATGGCACTCTGAAGTTATTTGCAGTACAGTTTCAAACTGGGTAGGATAGGTGAGCCAGAACCTCCAGAACCATCGAGTACCAGTGAGTTCATTCATTTCACAATGTAAAGGATCATTAAGATCCCAAGAATGCTTATACATGTGAAATTCTTTCTCCATTTTTTGTCAACAGTTGGGTTCAGTTTATCTTAATTAATGGACATCAGTACTGCAATCGCTTAAGAATAAGACTCAGAGTTTCTCCTATAAATTTCTGTAGATCCATGACAACATCAGTCACCATGAAGTATGATTTGCAAGCAATGCATCTAAGTTGTCTTAATAACAATTGAGTCTTTGTAAATTTTTAGGCAAATCTATTTAAAGTTAATATAAACCTTAAATATAGTACTATTGTTTCTCTTTAAAATGATATTTCTGTGGTGCCTGAGTGGCTTGAAATGATAATTTTAGATGGCTTTTGAGATGATCTTAACAAAATGTTTTTTCTTAATAACTGCGTTTATACACAGTTAGCAAGTCAGATCATTTATGACGGCCAGCCATTTTAATTGTTTGTTTCCATGCTAATGTTTCTGTGCAAGAATCCAAATTATATTTCACACAGAACCAGCATCTTGCTTAAAATTTAAATATATATATATTTTCAGGACTCATTTTTTTTGCTTGCACATGAACTAGATATTCAAATACAATATATCATTTAATTTGTCTTGAGCTCTCTATTAGCAATGATTGCAAAATTGAACTTAGAGAAGTTGGTGGACTTCCAAAGGCTCAGCTTGTAGAAAGTTGGCTTCCTCTGCACAGCGGGTACAATTTCCCAGTTCATGGATGAACCAAAATTTACAAGGCATGTATCTCATGTAAAGTGCTTAAGAACTGACCAACCAAAGATTTTCTTGTGGCTGATAATTTTCCATTTGAAAGAGAAACTCTTTCCAACTCAGTTCTCTGAAAGACTTGACAGCTGTGCAAAACACCGTAGGAAATTTTCCTCTTGTCACAGAGGAACAGACTGTAGGGAGTGGCCCTATGCTCTGATACACAGGTTCCACAGACTTCAGCAAAAGTTTGTTGGTCAGGTATCCAGAGAGGAAATACTAGCACTTGCATGGGTTCAAACCCACTAGCATACCTAATCTATCAGGTTTGAGGATATGATCAAGAATCACAATATATTCTCAATCTTTATATCATTCTCTTCTTCCTTTCTCTTTTCTGCGTGTAATTCTAGCCAGGACCACTGTTATGATTGACAATTCAAGGCATGACCCACAAGCACCCTCATCTACACCCTTTCCTTTCTGTTCTAAACCCTTTCCCTCAACTCAAAGGTTATTTTTGGTCATAAAAATGTTGAATCATTTAGGCCCACAAGGGGACTTCACTGGGCTATGGCCCTCATTTCCTGCAAAAGATCTAGTTCTTACTGTTTGTAGGCAAGGGGTCAAAAGGCAAAGCTGATGTCTGGTAATCAGCATGCCCTGCACAGAGCACAGTCTGTACAGAGCATTCTGTACCTCTGACTTTGCTTAAGAACATCTATACTGTGGACACGTGCACTTTGGGGGAAATGGTGCCCCATTATGTACCTTCTCCAAATGTTAAACCATCCGGGAAAGTATCCAGAAGCTGTGCTGTGTTTAGTGCAGCAGACCTCAAATTGCTCATATGGAAGGTTTTCAGACCTGTCTGCTGGCATCTGTCACTGTGTTTGCAGTACTGCCTGGGGCTGGCTTGACGGGGAAAGCACACCTAGGCTGCCTTTCTAGGAAGAGACAGTAGATGCTTACCAGCAACTCTCCAGATACATTTTGAAATCGTTCCTGTTCTGCTGTGTTTGGTTGCAATTTTGTGGCTGAGAGCAGCCTAGTGGATAGTAAATGTGCTACCTTACATCATCTTCAACTGAGCAGGAGGTTAGGTGGGACTCGTGTATGCTGTCAGGAGTTGTGGGAGACAGAAACAGTCTCTAGCCTTGAGCAGCTCTCCATGAGAATATATACATAGAGACAACTCATCTTGAAGAGACCTGGTTGCTAGAAACATTTTTTTTAATTTTTATTTTTTACTGCTTTACAATAAAAATGACCAATTTATTGCTTGTCTAATAAAGTGTAGATTTATTACCAAATGATTAACATTTAAAAATAAATATTATTTCTAATGTGAATCAGAAATTAGCAAGTTATGGAAATGATTAAAAAAAAACAAAACAACAATCTTCCTATAAGAAGCTCTGGTGGGGAAATGTACAGATTTTTGATACAGTTTTATGGAATTATATGCTTTTATTGACCACTCTCAAGGAGACTGATTGTATCTCCCTTGTTTCCTTATGTAAGTGGGAACAAGATATGCAAACGTAATATTACAAAAACAGTCATGTTATTCTGCAATTATAATGTTAGCTGTTCTGAAACATACAGTCAAGAGGATCCAGGTATTTTGGAAAATTTGCACTAAAACATGGTCTTAGTAGAGCACTATTCAACTCTCTATTGGAGGTCGCAGAGGTATTTAACTTCTTTATCACTAGACAAGATACATTCTATTCTTGGATCTAATTTTTCTGTTCTCTACTTAGTCATTGGCCCCATGGAAGTCAGTGGAGTTATATAAAGCTTAAGTAACAGTGAGATGAGAATCATAATGTTCAAACTGCAAAGTTATACATTCAAAATTAATGTTAAGTTATGGAAAACCACATCAAATAAGCATGCAATAAAGTTCAATATTTTAGCTTTTAAGTGAGTATTTTATGCATGTGTATATATATATGAATGGTTAGATACTAGGGAAAGCATTCAGTATAGGTTTACTTTGTTTTACATTTTATACGGATTAACAAGATAGTGAACATGAGTTTTAGTCATGGTGACTTGTATATGGTTTCATGATATGACCATCTGTCTAATGCAGCAGACATTACCTACAATTCTCCTAAAATGATCCAGTGCCTATCATAAAAAGTGAGGTTGTTTGCTTTTTAAAAGAACAGCATGATAGCACTTGGCGGTATGCTTCAGTTTACTAGCTAATAGGTCAGACAGGCTAGGACGGCTCTTCTGTCCAAACAGAAGGGTTGAATGCATTGCTTCTCTCTTATTTCTGAAGTGTATAATCTAGTTCCAAAGACCATCTGCTTGGGTGCTGTAATATTTCTCCTCTTTATAGGCCTAACAAAACTAAGGTGTACAACAATACTCGGGATAATTAGAATGGTGCCCTTAAGCAGCATGTGAGTATAATTTCCAATTTTCCTGTTGGGACTTTTTAGCAATAGATATACAGATATTTTGTTTGTTTGTTTGTTTGTTTCATATGTTTTCATATTTGATTTTTCTTTCCCAGAAGAAAGATTTTTTTTTGCCCTAATAAGCATTATTGCAACAATGTTAATGTGCTCTCTGGCACATATGTTCCCACATTTATGACCAGTACTAGCTTTTTATTGAAACAGTTTGTTTCAACAGTTTACAGCTGAATTAAAGATGTGATATTGAAATGTGATATTGCTACTTTGCTGAGGTTAAATATTTGCATTTTTGTTCATTATGAATATAACTTTATCAACATTATTTAGAGGCTATTATAATGTATTGACCTGCAGTGGGATATGATAGCTTAAAATTCCTATAGTGTGCATGTCAATTCACTTGAAAGAATAGTTTATGTCACAGGATATGTTTTAAAAAGAAAGAAACAAAGAAATAAAATGAACCTTTGGAATTCTTATTAAATAATAGTATCCAAGCCAGCCTGGATCCCTAGAATAGAAACCCCAGAATGTAATAAAAGAAATAAATAACTAATAAAAAAGAGTGGTGTAAATCCATTCTGTAGTCAGTCAAAACTGAAGTCAGAAGGCAAATCTGTAAATAGACATGCTAGGTTCACTCATGTGCCGTGACTGTGAGATAAAGTGAACATGCCTGGCGCTGCAGCAGTCAGGGCGGTGTAACACTTTTCAAACCACTCTTGTGGAAAGAGAAGTTGGAGAGGACAGAATGTGAGCAGTGATTGCATTGGTCACATCAGGCATGGCATGGGGATTTCTATGCTGGCAGAGCTGTCAAAGCAATGATTGCCCTCAAGGAGGTCTAGCGGGACAAATTCCCTTGGGTTCTTTGGAAATTACTTTGGAGGTATATGGTTGTTGAAAAAGAAGCTAATAATAATAATTCTGTAAACCATTGCTTCCTACAAGGAACAAATACATGCACACATTGGTGGTTTTATAGGTATTTAAAAACCCAGCTTCCCAGATGTGCTTCTACTAGGTAATAAATGGAAAGCATTCAAGATAAGCATTTGAAAAACCATTATCCCAGTGCCACATTTGCATTGTTAACCTTTGTACTCAAGTCAGTGGAGGCTTGACTCTATCAAATCTGCCACCTTTGTTTTGTTTACTGTGTTATTCCATGTTTGGAAAGTGGAGAAGTAGCATGCAATTAGGTACAGAATTTCTGACGGAGGGTATCAGAGGAGTGTCACCATAAGTCTTCATGACTCAGATAATCAGGCTTCCATATTCTGTTAAAAATTTTCTTAGTTTCTTTGTTTTATTGTCACAAAAGCAGTATAAGCAAAAAGGAATATAATTAAGTTGTGGTCGTTTTTTTTTGTTTGTTTGTTGGTTTTTTGTTTTTTGTTTTTTCTTTTTAGTTCTTAATTGTTTTTGAGAAGCTGAAGTAGGCATGACTAAATGGAAAATGACAGAACCCCCTAGGTAATGAAGAATAATATCACTTTGGTTGTGTTTTGTCACTGTCAAGTTTCTTGTCAAACTCAAGAATAATAATCCTTATTACTTAGGGAATGAAACATGAAAACCTTGAGTGGATATTTACAAATATCTATTTGGTCCAGATATTTTTACAGTGACTCTAATGTATAATGTCATGAAAAACAGGGTACCTTCTGCTTCTCTGTGATTGTTAAGATTTCAAGGTCCAGTTAAGTCTCAAACTAAGAAAGAAAAAAATCATTCCTATTAAAAGTATTTTTTCTGTGAAAATTGTATTATTTATTTATTTATGTATTTATTTATTTAAGGAAAAAGAAAGATGACCTATACTTTTCCCTATAACTCTTTTGGTGAAAATATGCCACCCTATTCACTTCGGATTTAACTTTACTGTAGAAAAGTCTTCCTTACCAAATGGATTGTAATTTCCTGAACCAACCTTTCCACTTGAGGCTAATCCTTTTGGGAAGAGGTAATTTTCCTGTTTATCTTAATTGACATGCTCCCTAAATTTCAATCTGTACATTAACTTGACCTTAATTATGTGGCCTCATTGATAAAACCCAACCAAGCTCCATGCATGATTAATAATTTTCCCTGTGTTTGTAACAATCAAAAATCTGAACTCTCTTCCTCATCTTTAACTTCAATCATTTTAAAAATGAGTGCAAAGAATATTTATGGTACTTGTTTATTTTTAAGAACTTTATGTGTGAGATAGATACTTAGATGTAAATCTGTATATTTCCATGTGTCTCTTTCCGTAAGAAAAGTATGCTTTGATATCATAAATGCTATAATTCAGTCTTTATACGTTTCTTCTTATTATTTTGTTATTTTTAATTATTTTTCTCCTGTCAAACATGCATTATATACAGTAGCAGATTGTTGAAAATCTTCTTGCAATATCTGGAGTTAGTGAGCATGTGTGAAGTAGAATAAAACGATCACAAGAAAACAAAAAACAAAAAACCAACAACAAAAAACAACCAACCAACCAAAAATCACCCTCATTGAGTGCATACCCAATTCCATGCTTTGAAAGGAAAACTTACACAGCTTTTCTTGGCCACAAAACTGATGTTCAGATAGACTGAGTTAACCTTGAATTGTGAGCCACTGAGTCATAGTTTATAATCAGCACTTACTTGACTAAAATTAGAAGAAATATTTCTGATTTGAGCTTCAAGTGACTACTGGCTTTAACTTGTAACGAACAGTAAATTCATGTTAGAAATTGATTCTCATGGTTGCAGAAGGTTGAGCAGTCTTGCAAGTAGGAGAGGACTTTATGCTTCAGGCATTTTTGTCCTGTACAATGAATTGTTAGAAAGGGACTACAGTGCACTGGAAAAATCTAGCACTCCTGTTATTACCAGTAATGTTCACAGTTGGTTTGTAGTAAAATGCAAGTTAGTCTGGTTTGTGAATAAGTATCTTCCTGACTGCACAGGATGATAATTGCTCTGCCTGCACTTTCTTTGGCACCTATTTATCTCAGCTGAAATGATTGATAAAAATATTTTTGTACTGATGTTGAACACTTCTAAATTATATAATGATTTTTGTATTATTTCACATTTACTCTGAAGAAAGTTCATGCTAAATTGAGTTTCACTGCTGTCAGTATCTTTATTAATCAGAATAGAAAAAGTATGGTATGCTTCCCCTTTTTGCGCAAAATTGATTTTTAAAGCAAGACTTCCTCTTTCTTTTTATGGAATGATACAGAGAGTTATGGACGAGGATATCGAGTAACTGACTTCAAACAGAAGACAAATTCAGTAAAGTGAAAATGATTGTGATAGTTCTCTAATTTCCCCCACAGTGTATGTAAAACTGACTTTTAAAGTGTTTAGTGGATAATGGATCATGTAAGGTCAGTACTAGCCATAGCTGTTATGGCTATTATTTTCTCCTTTCATGGGAGGGTGCTCAGCAAAATGAGATTGTCACGCTTTTTTTTTTTTTTTTTTTTTTTTTTTTTTTTTATTGAGAGGACAGCGACAGACAGTTAAAAGCCTCTTCATGTAAGGATGTTATTTCATAAAGACACCAGCACTGGATTATCCCCTTCACTTTAAACTTCTGCCAGCTTGTACAAAGAGATAAAACAAAATAGCCCCAATCCCAGGGGTGGAGAAGTGCTGGCCAGATCTGCCCATGTCCACAGCTTTCATTTTGATTAGTCACATGTGAGGAAAATTCACTTAGGCTGAGAGGTAAATTTAATACCAGTTATGCCCATGCTGTTCATATCACAACCATTTTCACATGATGCCACTTAATTCCCTAAGAAGCAGAAAGGTAAATCGGTGGCTGACCAGCTAAGGTGTCATAATGCATTAGGACCAGGGCTCGCTGCAGGGGATAATGGTTCTGATTGCTGTTGACTCATGTCTCCACCAACCGCCTCATGTAAAATAAGTGACATTTAAAAGGCATCAAGATGTGAGAAGAGGTTAAAAAAAAAGAAGAAGAAAAAAAATGGAAGAAGGAAAAGCAGAGTACTAAACTTGCTACTAGAACATAAAGTCCTTTTTTCACCCTAAGTGGTATAAAAATGATAACTCGACATGCCATAGGTGACCTACACTGCGCTTTGAACTTCCTGTCTTGTGTTTTTAGAGAAAATCTGTAAAATTGCTTCTGGGAACTGTTCCAACATGTTATCATTTATTTCCCATTTATTTTTTTTTTACTTTTATTTTTTTGCCCTTGGATATCAGTCTATTCATCTTTTAAAAAGCTTAAGGCTGAATCAAGTTAGGCAATGGTATACAACAAGAGGCAGCCTAGTCTCTGAAGGCCCATTTAAGTCTATTTTTATAAAGAGAATCAAATTCCAGTTTACAGTAAGCATATGCTTCAGTTGACATCTGTTTCTAAGACTTGGATGCTTTGTTTGCATAACAGGCACCAATAAATGGCCTTGTTTTAAGTCTGCTCACTCAGTTGTATTTGGGTTGTTCAGCTGGGGATTTGAGTTGCAGCTGATCCCCTACCGCTCATAGCAGATACTAAAGAGAAAAAAAAAGAATCTGAGAAAACCAGTCTTATTTATTAATGCAGATTTCAACATTCTCAATGAACCACTTCCTTTTGTTACACAACCACCAAATTCATGTTTGCCCAAGCAGAGAAGTGTTTCAAAGTATCAAATTAAAGATAATAAGTTTTTTTTTTTTTTTTTTTCATTTTAAAATGTTTTACTTAATAGCTCTTGTATCTTACTTAACTGACAAAGCCTGGTATTATGAAGAACATGTGATGTTGGGAATTAAATGGATGATATGTTTAAGAAATGCATTTGTTTTGGCAACATATAATTACACAGTATAGTAGTTTTAAAAAATGTTGTGTTTTCTTTAAATCACAATGCTTTGCTGATGATGCAGTCTAAAATGTATTGTAAATAAAATTTGATGACATCTGCTTTCATGGACAAAAATTCTGGACTTCCCAGGGAAAATTATAAAAGTATATATGTTTCTTTTCTTGTGTTCAGAATGTAAGCCCTTCTCAGTGAGATGATGCGTTATTTCACAATTACTTGCTGTTTCTCTGATATCTATAATATAAATAAATTTCTGCTAAACCTAGGAAATGCCTATGAAGAGGACAAAAATATATTAGTAGTATCATAACTGTATAATTACTTTGCTTAATAACTACTATAGGTGGTTTTTTTAAAGCAATCATATCAGCACTGATTCCTTTAAGGATTTTGAACTCCCTCCTCCCTGGCCGCCCCCCCCCCCACCCCCCAAATTGTTGTAAAGTGCTCTCAAGTACTTTATAGCATATGTAACATATTTCAAGTGGATTTACTTATCAACTTTTTCTAGTGGTACCAACAGCAGTAGTATGAAATATATCTACTCCATTTACTCTTATCCATTGCACCTACTTTCTTTTTCCCTTTAATTTTTATATATGGTAAAAATTTCATTGAAGAGAGATTTTAGATGACAGGACTGTAATTTTAAACCCAATAGAAGAGGTGTAAGCAATTTGAGCTTAGCTGAAGCATAATCTTAGGTTGTCAAGAAGAAACCCATTCTCCCTATGCTAATCAATCAGTGTATCAACCGACCAATCATCTCCTCAGCTTAGCATATATCCTAAGGTTTGATATATCTATTAACTGCCCATCATGCAGCTGGTCTCTGGTTGATGAGATTCCCCCTATCTTGGCATTTGGAGGTAGACAACTGAGCTATCACAGCCTCAGATAAATACTAAAGTGGAGATTTCAATCCTGCTCCTGATAGCAAAGACAATCCAGGAATATAGAACATATTTTCAGAACAGAACACATGGAGAAGTACATTTTCAACAGTGTGTTATATGTGAAAATTGCATATATTTCATGATCTCTTCTTCCACTCCTCTCTCTTCCCCAGAAGTAACAAGAAATTACTCTTATATTGTGACTCAAACTCCCCAAAAGGAAAAAAAGGACAGGAATATGCTAAAATTTGTTGTTAACTGCTAATTGTTGTAACGGTGAGTTACAACTACTTTTTTTATTATTATTATTTTTTATTTTTTAAGTGTTTTTCCTCATTATTATAGTGTTATTAATTTGTTGATGTAGAGATATATGAAAATAGTGTCACAACATATTTAATACTTAAGGGAAAAGTTGGAATTTCAGATTATACACCTGCCTGTCCATCTCGAATGTCTGAGCTCAAATCTCATTAACCAAAACCTAGTCTAGATTTAGAGTAGGCTGCCTGTTCTACGAGAGTTCAACACATATATTTAACATAGTGTTTAAAAGTCTTATCTGAGCAAGAAATGCTGTAGACATTGACGACTTGCTCTATTGGCTTTGTAGTTAGCAAAAATCAGTATCTGTCTCAAACAATAAAGTGGCCTAGATTAGATATTGTTAAAGCTTGCTTCTACCTAGGGAGAATCTTAGAGTTGCCAAGGGTGTGTGGTCACCACAGAGTTGGGCATACAAAGAAGTCCTACACTCAAATTGCAGTGTCAAAAGATGGGGGCCAGTTTCTGTGCTGGTGTGTGACTGAGCAATTCCAAAACTCAATGAACATGTGCTCACTTTAATTAAGAATTTGGTCGACTTTCTTTTAAGACTTAACAATAATAAACCTAAACATGATGTTATGAGATTAACTCATAGGCTCTTTACTGCTTTCATGAATTTAATTGGTTGGGTGTAGAGATTTTCTTAGATTTTCTTCCTTTGCTTTGTGACTCAATTCACTGGACATTCTGAAATAAGTTCTTTCAACACCAAAAATGTCGTAAGTCCCTAGGCTATATGTCACAGCCAAAGCACAGTATTCTTGATCTAAGAGTGCTTCTATCGCAGGTATAAAGGAATAGGTGTTTATACAGCTCTACAATGTTTTTCAGCTAAATTCTTAGAGCACCTGTACTGCCCTACTGCATACCTTGTGAAATAAGAATGTGGTCAGTTAGGTCATAGTTTAATACAGTAACATGGGAAATGTGGAAGTAACCAGGGAAAAGTGTTTGTTAATATTTCAGACCACTGTGGAGACTAAATTCTGCTCTTATCATTTTTATATTTTCTCTTTACATAGTCCACTGAGACACTGATTTTCAGAGGAAGATATCCTTGGATTCAAATCTAAGAAATGATCAAGAGCAATATTATTAGCATATACTAGTATAATGAAATCCAGTTATTTTCTCAGAAAGACCTTATCACTTGCATATTTCAAATTCAGGGATGGTTCAATAGCTGGGATGCAATGTCATAGCTTAACTGTCAATGAAGCTACACTGCATAATACAAGCTGAAGATCTGGCCTATTGTATTCAGTACTAATGAAAAGTGTCAAATCAACAGTGTTGGCTATTGAAACCTATTCAGGCAAAAACCAGTCGTAAGTGAGAGCAATGTAAGTTCTCTTGGGATGCCCTGTATATCTATATCAAACCTGACCTGGAAGGATCTGTAAGGGTATTTGTGTTTATTTGGTCTTACAGAAAAACTTCATATATATTGCCTCATTATAAATGTTAACATTTGCTTCAGCTCTTAAGTAAGAATTCATATGAAACATAGATGCATGTGGGTCTGTAGATAGGTGAGATGTTACAAAGTTGTTCATTCTTGTACAGTGATCTCAAGCGAAGAGTTCTTTACCAACCAAATCCCATGTATGAGATGTTAACAAGGTTTACAGGCACCTAACGTAGGATGGTTATCAGTAGTGTAGGCTTTGAAAAATTGCACTTAGGGCCACTTGAAGATATCCCCAGAGAAAAAAATCAAGGCTCACTGACACTCATGATTTAGTGATTTCTTTTAAGAATATGTGACGTGTATATATATATATATATATATGTAGTTGCCAGTATATGAATTTCCAAGTACTGAGATATATTGTTTTGTTAGAAATGGTCTAAAGCCTTCACACTGAACCCTGCACACAATTATTATCTCTGCTTGCACACAATTAATAACTCCTGGCAGCACAGAGCAGATGCTTTGCTAGTGGTTTGGTAAACTATGTAGGATGGCACAGTTAAATAAAGGAGAAACATAATAAATCAGAAGCTACTAGGATCACAAAGGTATCATTTTTGTTTATTTGTTTTGATGAAAATAAAAATTAAAATGAAAAACCCTCACAAATACAAGAAATCCAGCATTCAGTCACCACTTCCAAACACACACAAAAAATCCCCTCCCTCGGTCCCCCCTCCCAATTCCACTTTAAATTATTTACATTGAGCATTCCAGAAGAATACATAGGTCAGTTACACAAACTTCCATGTTCACTATCAAATACTTGAGAAAGGTAAGCAGTATTAGTAACCAGGTTTAATCTACAGGTTGTTGCTCTCTACAACCATGATATAACATTAAAAATTTAAAAATGAAAAAAAAAGGGGGAAAAAATTTTGCTCACTTCATCTATAGACAAAAGTGAAATTTGTATATTGCAATTAATTGACTAGATAGAGGTACAAGATTACAATTGAGATAATATAGATTATATTGGTAAGATATTGTGAATACTGATCATAAAAGCAGTTATTTAATTGAAATATCCAATTATTATTTATCTGGGCACAATTCTTTAAAATCTTGTCTATATAGCTTTTTGTTTTGAAGCAAATAAACATGCACGTACTCAAGAATGGTTTCTACATATTTAAATGGTACAGTTCAAATATCACTGAATATTCTTTTTCTACACTTCCCAAAACGAGTGCTCATTCAAATCAGATATTATGAAAACCCAGTGACTAATCCAAAATTCAGGTGTACTACCACTCAGGGTAGGCAGATTGCTAGTTGATCATGCTAAGATGCTCCCTTATCCATTATTGGATCTGAAAAAGAGGAGGATTAAGAATTATCTGACTTCTCAGTTAATGTGCAAATCATCTAAAAGCTCAGCTTAGAAAGGTCTTAGAAAGCAGAACAGCACTAAAGTAATAATGTCTTAAGAATTTTTAATAATATAAATGTGCCATATCACATTTTTAGTGTGAAAATAGAGTTTTATGCTTTAGATCTCAGATGTTCTTTTATCTTTCTCTTCCTGTTTTCATAATTACTTATGAAAATCCTATAACTATTTTTAATTAAAATTTTCTTTATTGCAATTATGAGTTTTCACTTGGGACAAACTCACAGCACTGAAATTTATTTAAAATCATGTTTCTTTCAGGCACGAATAGAAAACATTTTGATAACTATCTTAAGAAATAAGCATTAATGTTAATATATCTACTTTTAACAAAACATGAGGGAAGGAAAAGTGTAGCTCAGGAAATATAGTTGTATCTCTGCAGGTTTTTTCTGTGATACTTGTTTCTAGTATCTTTCTCTGCTCGTGGTTATCGTGAACAAACTCTTCATTGAAAACATTAAAATACTGGTTTTCCATATTTTCAAGGGACAGGAGAGTCCAGAAACCTGAAGTCATCTCTTAATGTTCCATCTTTGCATTTTTAGCCTAGTTCTTTTGTTTGCTATAGCAATATTTGTTTTATCATTTTTATCATTCCAATATGTATACTTGCCTTTCAAAATCTGTGAGAAGTATTTAAAAAGGAAAGAGAAAATGCTAGTATTTCAAAACCCTATTATAATGCATTTTCAAATATGTCAGACACATCTTTGTTAAAATTAAACCAAGGATTGGTTTTGAGCGAATAGCCCTATATCCTTACAGATGCTGTGGATGGATGCATCTAAGCTGCTTATTATATTGATGGGTTTTGCTGCTCTGCAGCAAATGAAAACAGGCAGCTGCTTCCTCCATCAAAGCAAAAAGCAGCCTGAGTTTTTATTAAACGAGTGTTCATTTCTTCTATTGCCAAAATTCTTACACAAAACAAAAGAGCAGTTTTAGCACATTATTGCTTAACTAGACATGAACAACTGACAGCAAGTGATAAGCCTGTCTGCTTTTCACAACTGGTAATCATTTTTGGAATAGATGTTTTAATATAGTTGAATATAAAATTTTGTAATTTACATCTACAATGGTACATAAATTTATAGATCCGTTTTTTTTTTTTTTTTTTGCAGGAGAATGAAGGCTATAATCACAAAAGGTTTGTTCCAGTGTTGTTTATTTTTTAATAACTATTTGAAAACTAGGTAAAAAAACACACACACAACACAATCAAATTCATTCATTTGAAAAAAAAAAAAAAAAGGATACCAAAGACAATCATACAAGTAGTACAAGTAGATTTGTACAGTCTGACGATTTTTCTTTTGGAAAATATATGTGTACATTTGCAGCTTTGACTTCTTACTATATTTCCACATCAGTTCCACCGAGCCTCCTAAGTTTGTGCTCTAAAAGAAATTTGCAGATTGCAAACCATCATGTTTCCCTCCTAGTCATGAATAATAATGAGAATGAAAGTGAGAGATACAGCACTGAGGCCATTTCGCCTAGGCTGAAGATCTCAGCCGGCGCTTATACATATTTTCCAATGATCTGAATATCATAAATTCTGTTTTAGATTGAAAGAGAGACAAGAGTTTCTATAAAATATATGTGCATAGAGAAGAATGGTGGGATGTGTTTCTCTCTTTATCTTCTATTTTTTTTCTAGTGTTCTTGTACCTATTGAAACTCACTTATAGCAATCCTGCTGTTGAAGAGTAAGCTAGCCATTCTCCCTGACACAAATAGTTCCTCTTCACCAGACTTGAAAGGTAGTTTGCCATATGCTAGAGTCAGGTGCAGTAAGGCTCAGGTGTTAGGTACCACTGCTAAGGCTATTAAAAACTTTCCTTTTCTTTGTACTGTACATATTTATTGATGAAGTTTCTCACTTGCAAATACATTTTGGATACATTTCAGAATGCATTCAGAGTTTCAGATTAGACAATTGGACTTTCAAAACAGGTTAGCTCTTATGTTGACACTTGAAGTGGCCAAGCATCCAGAAGGAAACAGTGCTCTGTGACTGTTCTCCTTTTGCAAATCTGCTCCCAAACTGAGTTTTGACCTCTACTGGAATATTGTTTTATAATTATTGGCACACCGTATGCAAGCAATTTGGTGAAGATGACCCTTCTTTTATTTGCCTGTGCTGTAAACTGATCGGTGTAAACTTAAACATGAGAATACAAGTTTGAAAATGGGGTTTCACTGTACTGCAGACACAATGACAAGTTTAAGTGTTGGTGTTTTTATTTTGTCCTCACTTATTAATTCACTTCATTTCTTCATTTTTTTTTCTAAAGTAACCAGACTCATCATTATATTAGTATAAAAGCTATTTTCTATGGAAAGTTTTCACTTTTTTTTTTTTTTTTTTTTTTTTATGGCAGCCAAGAAGTTGAATATTTATGGTAATAGTTCCTTCTTATGTATGTTTATGTCTTTTAGACTCAAAAAACCTCAGGTGGGATCTTAGGTAACATGGACTGATGATTATCCTTTCATCTGTGTCAGGTTTTACATGCTAAGTGAATGAAAATAAATCCTTTACTTACTGTCTATACTAAGCAAGTTTCTGATGATGAAATTAAATTGATAAGGGATTTGAGGTATGGAGTTTGATGAAAGTTGAGAGCTAGATGTATTTATGAGACCTATCCATGCATGCACTAACTACAGCAGTAGAATTAATTACAAGTAGTCTTTACTCAAGCAATTACTCAAATTAGGACAATCGTGCTTTATGTTACTAACAAGGTAGATTTGGCAGACATGATGTGCACCCACTTTTACACTTGAATTGTACTATCCAGAACTTAATACTTTTTCTTCCACTTGGAAGTGAATTTTAGTGCTCCACTAAAAGAAGGGCTCATAATATTGGTTGGTGCCTTGTTTTGAAATCTTCTTCATAGTCCTGTGCTGTTGAACCATGATTCACCTGCTCTCTGACTTATCCAAAACCTCCAGTAGGTGTACCATACTTCTTGCAGTGTTTGGTGGTGGTGATGCACACAAAAAATAACCAGAGTGAAATCATGAGACTTACGTTTTCTTGGACCTAAACGTGGGATGTAATCAGTAGAAAATAAGGTTTCGTACTGTAAAATCAAGGTCCTATCTGTGCTACAGTAGGAGTTTCTGCTTTCCACAAACAATATATCTTGGTCGTGAAAGAGAATGAATACTCTCCTTAAGGTCAGAACATATTTCTTCATTGTTCAGTAAAATTGGTGCTACTTCTGTTGAGACGTTATTAATCACTTTGCCCATAATGCTTTTTATTTTATTTTTTCTCCTGATTTGATGAACATTAGATCAAATAAGATGATTTCATGTAGTCCACAATCAGGACAATTGAGAAAGAAAGATTTTTTTGAGTATATTCAACTGGGGAAAAAGATGAACTTTTCAAATGTAAACTGCTTTTGCACTTAAGGGTTAAGATTTACTTGAAATTTCAAGTGAATAGGGAGATGTTGCATAGCTTGATAGTCCAAATAAAAGATAAACTTTGATAAAATAGTGTTTTGAGATCAGACATGTACATGTGGCCATGTGCAGTGCTAGGAAAAAGTGACAAAGAAAACTTGCCATTTGGCCTGGCTTGGAAAGAAATTTGTTAATCTCCTAGCATAAGTGAAGCATTTGTAGGACAGCTTTATACCTTCTACTCAGAGCTTCAAGGGATAGTTCACCTGTCACCTCCAGTCGTGCCTTTGTTTGCTGTGTATAGCAGTGGCAGACAGTAGAGCAGAGTTGCACTAATCTCGTGCTATGCCAATTAAAGCAATCAGCAGCTACTGTGACTTCTTTGTACCTGTGAAGCAGTGCAGCGACCTAATGGCTCCAATATCAAATGTCTTCATTAAAAAGACAATGTCTCAAAATTCTCAACACTCTATCAGTGCTGAAAATTTTTTAATAACATGCCATTCTTTAACAACTTTACATCAGATCTCAGTATTTGTTATTCAAATATATGGTGTCATTCTTTAAAATTTGCATTAAGAGCCATAGGGGAGAAACAGTAATTTTGTTGCTGTTGTTGAATATTTAAAAAATTATTTTTAGTATAAAATTTTCTGTTAACGTCACACATAATTCACCATCTATAAAGTAGTAGTAGACTGAATAGCACAGGAAAAAAAAAATAAGATTTTTTTATAACTGTTGAGCAGTGATGCTCCACCTGATGATTACAACAAAGCATCCATAGAAGCAGTCTACATGTGATATAGTCCTCATGAGTCAAAGGTTGCTTTAAAGAACTGTTGTGCCATGCTAAAGCAGATGAACCTGATTTATGTGTTCTTATCATTATTGTGCCATTTTTATTTTAGTGTTTTTCCTCTGTAGGAAAAGTTCACGTGTGGTTTTTTGTTTGTTTGCTTTTTTTTTTGGTTAAATCATACCTCAAGGATTTTGAATGACAAAGACCTTTTTTGAATGACCTTTATCCTTGGCCTTCCTGTAATTTCATTTTGTGTGCTTAAGTAGCTTATTCTGCCTCTGTCTCCTGGGGTGGTTCCTAATGTGCAGGGGTTGGAAATTCATGATGTCATCAAGTTTTTGTGAGGTAGACTCCATTATTGTGGTGAGATGTTATGATATGGTGCTAAGTACTATAGAAATGCCTGCATTTTGTGTCTGCATATATAATATTTCATCATCCATCATTACACTAATTTATTTAGGGATGATGTTTTTCTAACATTACCACCATACCATGAAGCTGTCTGGAAGTAGACATCATTGGTTTTATGGCACATTTATAAATGGAATAGTAATACACTTCATGGAGCACTGGATCTCCTACTGCATCCTAATGGTGAAAGGATACCTGCTGAGACATGAAATGCTGGAAGGCATTGTTCTGTGAGCACTGTCTCTCTCCCATATCTTCAGACATGCCACATCACAGTCCTTCTTGAGGCTGTCCTTTAAATTCCAGCACAACTTAGATTTTTTGTTTCAATAAATATTCCAATGCTTTGTGGCAACTCTTCTGTTTTCACATCGTAGATAACAAGATGGTAAAGATTTTTAAAACCTCCAGCAAGTTTTGTGAAGTATTTATTTTTGCAAACTGAAACTGTTGGTTTGCTCTGTTTCCTTTCAGAGTGAGATTTGTAGCCCTGCTGTCTAGGTCTTTTAGTATATTTATAGCCTTTCAGATACAAATGCCATTTGGAAGCCTTTTGATATTCTTTTGCCTATACATGTGTAAATAATTGACCATTGTGTGTAAGTAATTGCACATGCAAATAGGTACCCATCCAATGTTGTGTATTTATAATCAAATTCACTGTTCAAAATATGAACAATTTTATTTTGAATATCAAAGAATTATAATCTATTATTATTAATATCATATTAATTATATTGCATTTTCACAGGAAACTTAATACATATATACATATCTGTATATGTTGGCAGAAAAAAAAATGCTTTTAAAACTTTGCGGTAGTTGTTAACTCAGGAATTGCTGCATTTCTGCATGAGAGCTGAGCATTTTTCAACAAAAGCAGAACTATCTTATACTTCAAAATGTAGGTCATTGTGTTGGTAAAATGTAGGTCAGAGTGCAGGGGAAGAGTACAGCATGCAAACTCCTCCACATGCATCTTTAAGCTTATCCCTGTTTTGAAGGCAAAGAGGCTTACCTACCTGTTCAAGCAAGAGAAGCTTTTCCTTTTACTAAAATTAACACAGGTATTCTTGCTGCTGGCATCTTGGCTTAGCTGTAAGCTCTGTGTGCTTCCCCACTTGAGACCTGTGCTTGTGAAAGACCTTCTGACTCCTGCTTCTTTAGCTGCCAGCCACTAGTATCATAGCTGAGGTGATACCTTCTTTCCTATGGAGAGGGGAGAAGAGTCATGCACATCTGCCTAAAGAAAAGCCTTGTCTTTCCAAGGCGCTCTACCTGTCTCTCAGCACAGAGCTATCCGATATACCCGCAGTTTCAGCTGGTATCAACATTTTAATGGTAGCAGGGGTAAGAACAGTGACCCCTCTTAAAAGATTTAGTGGCACCATTCAAAGTGCCCTTTCAATAATAACCATAGAAAAGTGAGAGACATTTGACTGTGGGTACTGAAAACTCAGATGTTGAAGGATTTTGCTGCAATTGACAAGTGTTTTTAAAATCTACTTAGGCTAGAAGTTTGCTATAAAAGAGTTTAGTTTTTTAGTGATTTTTTTAAAATATGTGTGTGTGTAATGTGAGATGTGAAGTATTTTAAATGGTATTAAATTAAGCATGTCTTCAGTAAATATTAAAAAAAAAACACAACACTTTTATTGCTTGAGTATACACCAGTCACTGCAAACTGAAACATTCTTTATATCATACACAAAAATATTTAAACAGTTGTTATATTTATTGCAAAATCTGTCATTTTAACATATTTCAGTGCTCAAAAGCCTTGAAATACTCAAAAGGGAAGATGTACAATTCTTAGTGTATGTTTCACTGAAGAATGGGTAATCGTGTGTGAATATTTCATTTTAACCCTTAGCAATCTGAACATTTCTGCACATTTGCAAAACCTAATCAACCTAACTGGGAGTGAACAGGACAACTAACAGTAGTGCTTTGGTGTTTTTGTCGTGTATAAGAATCATCAGTCTGTTGTTTTTTATTATTATTATTGTTGTTTTGTTTGTTTTTGTTTTTACCTTTAAGATCTTTGTCATACAAAAGTTATATGCAAAGTTTTGACCAAATCCTTGCTTCACCTGCATGCAGACAACACAATTCATAAATTTTCATCATTCATCACTGTGAGTAAGGGTTGTTTAGAGCACTTACTAGATGGACAGGAAGAATCACATATTTAAGGGTTACAATCAGGCTGTAAGTGATTTAAAAAGAAGACAGTTTTTCTCCCCAAATTCTGCTTCTATTAAATATGATACAATGTTTTTAAAGTCTCTGGAGAAGAAACAATTATTAAAAATGGTCTAAAGATACTAAACTGCATGGAATTCAATTTACCTCTCCAGAAACATCTAAAGGGTGCTCCCAAATGTCTGTTTTTAAGTTTACTGAAACCACTGAAGTGTCTACAGTTTATAATATTAAGTCAGGCTTCTGTCGTATTGCTTATAACGCTATGTATGGTAGGGGGAAGCTAACCTTAGTTTTGACCTGTGGGTAGACACGTACACATGTTTTTTCATTGCTAAGCAACAACAGATGGAAAACACATACAACTGTAATTTGGCTGCATATGCCTTTGATTCATCCTCCCTTAACTTTGGGAACCTATCTCAAGTGCCTGAATACGAGTGTCTTTTCCCCAGGCTCCTCCAGCAATGGAGACAGATGCCTGCAGGAGAGCATTTGAGCCCCTCAGGACTACACTGCCCTCTCTGTGGGTTGCAGTGCTTCAGTTAGGTTGTTCAAGTTGGGTAGGAAACTGGTCTGACGTGGCAGTGAGTTTCATGAGTGAATGTTATTGAAGATGTAAATTTGCAAGGATGCCTCAAAATATTTGCTGGGGTTGGCAATGACAAGCATAAGTATTATGATGGAAGCTCTTAAAGTCATGGATAATATGGAATAGGTGAAAAAAGCATGGTTGCTCTGTCTGTTCCCATATGAGAACTGGAGTCTCAAATGGAAATGACAGGCAAATATAAAACAAGAGAGAGTAGATGCTTCTTTATACAGCACAGTAAAACTGTTGCTTTCTGCCACAGGATGCTGTAGCTATAAAAATTTGCTTAAGTCCAAAGAACAAACAAAAAATACTTTGGTGACATTAAAAAAGAATTTACGAGTTGTAGCCCAAGAAGCTGCTGGGGAGGAGAGGAGAGATGACTAGAAATTATGCTGTGTTATTGGCTTCATCATGTACTCGTCCTTAGCATGTGCTCCTTAGGGTCAGACTGATAGCTGACCTAACAAAAGCTAAGAGGCCTCCTGAGAAAAGGAGCTAAATAAAAAGGAACAGGGAAGAAATGAAATGACTACAGAAGTCAATGAGTGAAAAGGAGGGGGCTCTTGTCCCCTGTTAGAGATAGGCTGCTAGGCAAGGTGGACCTTAAATCTGGCCTGAAAAATACATATTGATGTTCATGTGGATGCCCTGATGTCAGAGGTTTTTTAGAATTAAATTATGTGTAACGTTTAAAGTCTTGACAAGAGTATATGTATGCATATGTGCATGCTTATGTGCATGGGTGTACCAGGATGAAATCTATGAAATATTCAGCTCCAAAGCTTAGAATCAGAAATCTGCCATTAAAAGTCATACTTGTTTCTTTATTCCATGGTATTGTGGCAAATTTCAAAAATGAAACAGTTGGATGAGGTCTGCAAATGACAATACATATTCAAAAATATTTTAGACTAAAAAAAAAAAACTGTTCTAAGAATGTCAATCTTTTGTCTTATAGGTCTCTGGCCAGCTGAAGAAGTACTAGCTTACTACTGCCTAAAGCACAATGAAATATTCAGGTACAGAGTTGAACATAAAAAGATATTTTCCAATCTATTAGTTTTATTGTATCTGCATGGTAAAGATTGCTATGATTTAAACCTTCAGATTAAATTTAAAATGTTCAAGGTGAAAGCATGTTGCTCTTAACAAAGAATTCTGAGCTGCCTTTGGGTACTAATATTGCACAGCAAGCTTTCTGCTATATGTCAAAGACTTTTGATTTCCACTCAAGGCGTTTTATTTCACTTTGATTTTTGGGAAACAAAAGTGAAGCTCCAATCGATCAGTACTGATTGTGAAGGTCAGGAAAAATAAAAGACATTCTTTAAACTGACGTCTGTTGCAAAAGGAAGAAAAATATTGCCTGATAGAATACATAATAATCCCTGCATACAGTGATGGAGGAATTTGCACCTATATTTAAGCTTTATGAAACATATTGAGACATAGTGCACTTGTATGTGTTTGTTGGTTTTTGTTGTGTGTGTGTTTTTGTTTTTTTTTTTTTTTTTTTTTCCCCACATAATTTTGTAAACTCATAGAATACAGGTATCAAGCATCCAATAGGAATGCTGAAAGATAACATCTATCCTGCATCCTGTCTCCTCCCCCTTGAGTGTGCAGAGCCTTGTGCTTGGAAATCCTTGAAGTTTCATTGTCCGAGTGGATGAATGGGGCATAAGAAAAGCTGTAGCAACATTGCATTTGCAGGTATAAATTGTGATCTGAGCAAGGCTTTAAGGCTAATACCAAGCAAATCACCCTGGAGTATAAAAAATCTCTCTCTCTGTGTACATATGGTGTTGGGAGAATAAGGAAGACCTAGGAGCTTCAATCTGTAAACTGCTGCCCCTTCCACCAAACCTGAGACAATTCCTACAGCTTGCTGACTCCTATGTGAATCCAAAGGCTTAGCACTAAAGCATGTTCTGGTCTATACAGCCTTATTTTTGCTCCAGCAGCCACATGAATGAAGCACACCCCATCAGAAAAGGCAGCTAAGGCACCTCTTTGCTTCACTTCTGCTGCTATATTAACTATCCCTGTAGCACTTTACCATCCCAGCACACATAGCTGCTTATATACTCACCTTCAGAGGCTCCTCACAGCAAAACTCCCGGTGGTGGTCACTAAAGTGTCTTTGGGTATCCAAACCTGGTTATTCAGAGACCAGTGATCAGTCAAACTTCCACAGAGGAAATGGGCAGTTTCACCTCCTGAGTGATTCTGCCCTCAGGGCCCTTTAGTGTGCCCAGGATTCTGCCCTCTCAGCAGCACACCCAGAGCAGAGTTTCTTATTTTAATTCTCATTGGTAAATGTCACTAAATATTGCCAACATAGGAACTTTGCACTAGAATAAGTGATTTATATGTGTAAATATATGTGTGTGTGTGTATGTCTATATATATATATATACATACAGTCACACATACATTACATACATACAGATTTGGTTCAAAATGCACCAAAAATCCCACATCGGATACTTTCTGTGTTTATTTTGATAAATGTGACCAGTGTCTCCTAAATCCTGTAACATAACCTTACGTATGTAAATAAAAAATGCATAAAGTGATGGTTAGGAAAAATCAGATTTTATGTGAGGAGAAACTTAGAATCATTCTATATAAACCACAAGCTGCAGATTTCCCACAATCTATTTTTAATTCTCATTGGGTTTAGATAAAGTTTGTTCCTCCAAACTACCTTCTCCCTATTTCCATTAAATAGGACAAATAGACTTTTTGTAAAGAAAATCTGCATAGTCTTTGGAAAATAAAACTATACTATCCAAACAGTGAGCATTAGTATATTGTCATACAGCCTAGCCCAGTGGCCTCAGTGAATAAAATATCAACATCTGTATATGCACACTGAGATGGCATCTGAGATGCCCAATGTAGGGTAAGTGGTGAAATAATACTTTCACACAGAAGTAGGTTTAAAAACATGGGTGTTTTAGGTCAGAAGAAAAGGTGCAGCAAAAATCTGCTTAGCTGAAATTCCACTTTCTGCCTGTCAAAAATACTTCAATGGAAATGCTTCTGGCAGCTGTACCAGTTGCCATAGATCTAGCTCTAAAGCCGCTGTGCTTCCGAACTGAGGCTCTGCCTTACCCTAAATGCTGCTTCACGCAGTTTCGTCGCTCGGTCAGCATCCCTCCCTCCTCCCCTCCTGGGGCAGGCAGTGGCTGTGGAGAACATTCTTTATGGCTCCCCCTGCAAGCCCCCATCCGGCACACTCTCTACACCAAATTATATTTCACTTGCACATCTTAATAACCGTGCTCTGCGGTCTGAGCTAAAAGCAACCTTTCAGACCAGGTATTCAGCCCTATGCTTGGGCTCAGCTTAGACTCTTGACACTAACTTCATTTAGTTTTCTGTGGCTTAACTGTTTGCAGTTCCCATCGTTGTTCATAACAGTATTGTTTGTAGGTCACTTGCAGTTTTAAGTGCTAATTGAAGGATCGGATTTCTTTGTGGGTAATTGTTTTGTGGTATATGGTGTGGTTTAGAATTTCTCTTTTTTAATATCAAAAGGCTTTCAGGCATAACTATATAGAGTGATATATAAATAATATTAATTTCTCCATTTACTTCTCTAACTGTTTTTGCAAGAATGAATGTGGATTAACATTGTTATCCTTTCCTAACAATTATCTTTCGCTACTCTAGCTAGTTTAGTTCTAAAAGACAGAGCCATTGACAAGGGAAAAAAGGGAACCTTCTCAGATTTTTCAGCTCAGCGGTGGTAATGTTGCACTGAACACTAATGAGGGAACCCCCACTGATTTGCCTGCTTTGTGACTTTTCTATTTCATAATTATTTTTAAAACGCAAAACGACATGAGGTAGCCTAGTCATGTCTCTACAACTTCCTGGTAGCTCCGTTCTTACTGCAGATGGCAATTTGTTCTTGTAACATATATGTCTCTCTGACCATTTTCATCTAATTTGTATGGGTTCTACCATTTCCTTTCTCTCTTTCAGGGACCTTGCTGTGTGTGAGCTAGGGGGTGGCATGACATGCTTGGCTGGGCTCATGGTAGGTCTTTTCTCAATTCCAACCCCATTCAGAGGAAGAAACAAAAGGAAAAATGTTCCAGTGCCTCCAACTGCTGGGTCAGAGAACTGTCAACAGCCTCAGCTGCGGTCAAGCTGCAGAGTCTTGAGAGACCTTCTAGATTGACTTGCTTTCGTATCATATTGATTTTATGGTTGCCTCGATGAGCAGAAACATTTTACCTCCGTGTAGTCAATATCTCTTGTTGTGACATTCCAGGCCACGTACAGTCTGTCTTTCATTGCCATAGCTGAAGCATTTTTTTTTTTCAGATTATAGTCCCATTTGCTAAGATACAGGAATAGCCTGGCGAATCACAGTTGGAGCACCATGATATAGCTGCTAATGTTTTGCCTGCATTATTACACCAACAAACATGATCCAGAGCTCTCGGTAATTAGATTCTTTTGAATTAGATTGGCCATTCAGGAGAGTCGTTCACCATTCTCTGGGTTCTGAGTCATGTATTCAGGAGATATTATGTAGCAGTGCAGTGCATTAGACAAGTTTTTATGTCTCTACAAATAAAAGCATATTGTTACACTGATTGGCATTTGACAAACCTGTCGCTCTTATACAATGTGTCGAGGTTACAGCCCAATGTGCGAGCATGTCAAAGCTCACAAAAAAATTACCCTTACAAAGCCATCTGCCTGCAATGCAAAGTTATATGAAGGGCATCAGGCAGTCAGACAGAAGCAAGCTGAAAGGCAGAGTGACAGCCTTGTATGATGGCTCTACTAGATAAACAGAAGCCCGCAAATGAAAGCCTCTCAGAATACCATCATCCGCTGTCACAATGCAATTACGGAACAGAATGATAGCAAGATAGAGGCTCCCGCAAATGGAATGATAAAAGTATTGACTGATTTGATTGAATGATTAAAATAATGCAGACATAAAATGAAAAAAGATTGAAGATTGTTACAGAGAAATAGGTGAGGAAGCATGATACTGAAGGCTTGTCACTCCTGTCTTCACTTCCACACAGACAAGCATATTTGCTCATTGTTTGCTGTGCTCTTTTTTTCAGGTTGCTATTTCTGCAGATGTCAAAGAAGTTCTGTTAACTGATGGAAATGAAAAGGCCATCAAAAGTATCCTTATTCAGATAGAAAACTGGTTTGTTGTGTTCGTTCCTTTTTACTGGCTGAGTAACAATCGATATAAAGACAGACGGCATGGGGTATATTAAGAAAAAGTCCCCACATAAGTAATTAAAAAATAGATGCAAAATATCTTGAACAGAGCTGCAGCTTCCCCCATAATAAATTCCACATTTTCTTCTTTAATTAAAAATATACATGTCGGTATAGAGCAAGTACAGTAGTAAATATTTGCCTTATGGTTGAGTGCTGAAAGATTCCTTGTGTGTAAGCTGCACATTACAGGAGGTATAGCAGTGAATCAAATCATTAGCTCCCCTTCCCATAGTCATTTTGCAAAAGAAACTAGGTTTGTGGGTGTGTTTTTTTTCTTTTTTCTTTTCTTCTTTCTCTTTTCTTTTTTTTCTTTTCTTCTTTTCTCTTTTCTTTTCTTTTCTTTTCTTTTCTTTTCTTTTCTTTTCTTTTCTTTTCTTTTCTTTTCTTTTCTTTTCTTTTCTTTTCTTTTCTTTTCTTTTCTTTTCTTTTCTTTTCTTTTCTTTTCTTTTCTTTTCTTTTCTTTTCTTTT